>NW_022991123.1:2214607-2373410 GCF_902827175.1 Gymnodraco acuticeps
AGTCAGGGGGCCGGGCCCGAGGGCAAGGACCGCGCCAGAAGCGTCAGGGGTCCAAGGGCGAGGGCCGCGGCCGGAAATCAGGGGGCCGGGCTCGAGGACGGGCAGGAGCTGGTGGAACCCTTGGCAGGTCAGGCGTAGACGGGACCCTGGACGGAACATGGGCTGGTGTCAGTGGGACCCCTAACAGGACAGGAAATGGTGTTGGTGGGACCCACACGAGCAAGGGCTGGTGTTGATGGGACCCCTAACAGGACAGGACATGGTGTTGGCAGGAAACCCGGCGAGAGGAGACTTGAGAGGGAACTCAGAGAGGGCTTGAGAGGGGACTTGAGAGGGGACTCGAGAGGGAACTCGAGAGGGGACTCGAGAAGCAACTCGAGAGGGGACTTGAGAGGGACTCGAGAGGGAACTCGAGAGGGGACTCGAGAGGCAACTCGAGAGGGGACCTGAGAGGGAACTCGAGAGGAGACTTGAGAAGGGACTTGAAAGGAAACTCGAGAGGAGATTCGAGAGGTGACTTGAGAGGGAACTCGAGAAGGGACTGAGAGAGGACTTGATAGGGAACTCGTGTCGGTCGGTACGCCGACAGGACACGAGGGGCTGGAGTGGGCCGAACCACTGACATAACACGGGGGGCTTGCGTCGGCCGGAGAGCCAGTACTGGAGCCGGAACCATGGCTGCTGGAGCCGGAACCATGGCTGCTGGAGCCAGAACTGAGGCTGGAACCATGGCTGCTGGGGCCAGAACTGGGGACGGAACCATTGCTGCTGGGGCCGGAACCATGGCTGCATGGGCTGGAACCATGGCTGCTGGGGCCAGAACTGAGCCCAAAGCATGGCTTCTTGGGCTCGGGCTGCTAGCCTGGACTTGCGACTCCTTCTCTTAGGAGCCTTTTGGAGGCTCCGTGGACCTCCAAAAGCCAGACGAGTACCCAAGAACGGCTCCTGGACAGGAGCAGGAAATGGGGAAGAAGCAGGGGTTGACTCCAGACGGAACACACCGAGATGTATGGTGTCAGGCTGGGAATTGGGAGGCAGGGGGCTAGCATGCCAGGGGCTAGCAGGCTGGGAAACAGGTTTGACCTCAAAGCTACCAAAAAAGTCCTCCACCCACTCGGTTAGCAACTCCCTCAACCAGGGCCTTGAGGTTTTTCTGCTGTACCGAAAACGTACCGAACTGTGACCTAAAAACCGAGGTACGTACCGAACCGAAATGTTTGTGAACCGTTACACCCCTAATATATATGTATATATATACATATATATATATGTATACATATGTGTATATATATATATATATATACACAGTGCAATCAGCTTCTTAGTGCAATAAGAAGCTACAGGGACGTTAATCTACGTCGGTAATATTAACTTTATTTAATACAACATTTACGGTACAAGATTTACATCATACAGCCCATGTAGTATAATATTTGACAAATGATGAATTACAGCAAACATGTGCAATATATCCATTATTACAGCTCCGTGGGATGGCAGTAAGGCGATATGGGTCCGTTCTTATTGTGCATCCATGGATAAAGGTGAACACGTCACATGAACGTGCCGGGCGGCGCGGTCCCGTGGGTTAGTTGCGCGTTCATAATACCGAGGGACATACTCTCAGAATAACGTTATTAACACATTTTACAACTTGAGGACCAAATATTTTTAATAAGGGCTATGCAAATGTTCATACTGGGTAGTTTATTTAGTTTAAAACAAATTATCCAACGATTTACAGACCACTCTTTCCCCATGTAAGTCAATGGGAAAAAGTGTTTCTGGGCCTGGCAACCTAACGGAAGTGTAGTACCGCCGTTTGGCCACAACGAATATTCTCATCAGAGTCCGGCGCACTTCCTGGGGGCTTGGGCCGGCTACGTTTATAGATATCTCAGTCGGTGAATGCTTGCATAGTATGGTTGAGAGGTAGTGCACATAGAGTCCAGTAGAGGGCTGAGCCTGTGTGAGATATAACAAACGTAATGTGGGAGAAAATACGTTTCTAGCTAAACGTAATTGAGAATGCAGTTTACATGTAGTTCTGTGGGAATGAATTTTGAGGAGATAGGGTTGCATAGCTCCAAACATCTGCGTAAATTCAAAGTATTGGTATTTTGGGTAAACTAATCACATATAAATTGGTAATCTAAATGGATACATGCTCCACTGAAAATAATTGAAATCCTGATAACATTAAAAAGATTAGAAACGGACAAGTTGTCAAGAAAAGGTGGATAAACAGGCGACACTTAGCAAAGTAGCAGCAATTCTGCTCTAAATGAAAAGTTTCTGCAATTCTGAAGCGCCTTAGTTAAGGTGAAGAAAAAGGTCAATGGTTGTTTGCTGGAACCTAATATAGCACACATATTATCATCATCAGGAAGGAAACCAATATGTTTTACTCTTTGTTAACAGACGTCGTTAAAGGACATAATAAATCTCCACCAATTGTCTTTCAGTTTCAGGTCAAGTTTTAGAATGACCTTAAACTTGAACTAGCAACAACTACTGTGGTGGAGCAATGCTTATAAAAGTGTGTTCTGATTTGTCAGAATCATGCACGCACACACAATATTGCACATGCATGAGAGCCAGCGTGTGGGGGAGGGGAAACACTTCCCTGCTGCAGTTTTCACACTTTTGCACTGATTGACAGTGGAAAGTGGTAACATAAATGTAACAATGCACCAACAACAAATTCAGAGAGGAAGATGCTAGAAAAACATGGTTGTAACCAAAGCAGTTCCAAAAATCCACACAGCCATTTTTCATGGTTAAATGCATTAAAAAGAAATGTGGTTAAGGTCAGAAAAGAAACAGCAAGGGTTCTGATGCTGTTCAGCATAATGCTCATTGTACTAAACTGTTATTACTGTTACGGCCTAGAGATATTGGACCCCAAAGCAAAAGACTTAGAGAGAGATGGTCAAAAACAAAAAGTGTATTTAAAGCAGAGGCAAAGGTAACGGCAGTGGAGGCAGGAAGCTGGCTGGCACGGAGACAGCAAGGACAGGAGACAAAATCCAGGCGACGAGATCACAGGGACGAGGAGAGCAGCGAGACACACCGGAGGGTCGAACACGACAGAATTATCTGGCAGGGAAGTGGCAAGAGGACTGGCTTTTATGTCAAGAGGTTGAAGAGGTGAATGAAAACAGGTGTGCCTCGCCTGCTGCTGGGAGGAGCCAGCCAACTCCCTGTCACACCCTGCAGTGAAAAACAGAGAAGGGAGGGGGGAGACAGAAGAAACACAAAAAAAGCACACAACAAAACCAAAACTAAACAGAATCATCACAATTACTCTGTATATCCAGCATTTTTCCTACACAGTTCACCATTGTTGGTTGCTTTGCATCCTGATATTTGCATGCCTTTTATATCGCTGCTCGCTCCATCACCTGTCTCCTCGACAGCTTTGATGTGACTTTTACTATAAACATCAATACAAACACAACTTGTAATGAATTTCACTCCTCCTCTCTTGTTATGATCATTCTCTCCAGTGTCATTATTTCATCCAGTCATCACAGCAGTGTAGACCAACTCCTATTAAGAGCCTCATTGATCTGCAGAGGAGGAAGAATGCATTGGATTGCAGATGGCATATACAGTCTTTTCAAATAAATCCAGCACCACTCTGCTGCAAACACATTAGTCAGCACAGTCAGGTTCCATGTGTACACATGAAGTAGCAACACCTTTTGACATTAACTACTATTTTGTATTAAACAGTAATTAACTGTATTATTTCCTGAATGGATAGTGTTGCTTTTAAGCACCATTGGCCTTCACTTTTAATGCATGAACAAGTTTCCAATTGAAGTATCAGGTGTTAATCATATAATACAATGTTTTGTATCACATCATCTGCAAACAGATTTAATGCATGCAGTCACATTTGTTGTACTAAACAAAAGCAATAATGATGCTTTTGGTTACTGATTATCTTTATATGTATGCATGTAGGATGAGCAGTAAACTGGAGGGCAAAAATGAGCTTCAACAGATTGTCTCTCGCTGTGTGTATGCTGTAACATGTTGGTTATCTGGTCTTTATTTACAAACCCAGGCAGGCCACGCATGCATCAGAATATTTTGTGCTGAAGTGGCTAGCAAGTGGCCATCCTATATATAAGACCCTAACCCTCACCCCCCCCAGGTTAACACTATTAACTCTGGCGGCACTTTGGCCTCAGTTGGATGCATTCCTCGGTAGTGGAAAAAGTACCCAGGTCCTTTCTTGAGAGAAAGGACAATTATGATCTTAAAATACTCCAATTCAAGTACATTTAAAATGTTACTTAAGTAGAAGTAGGGTGTGTTATCAGAAAAATGCACATTATGTACCAAAATTATAGTACTTACTTGTAGAATTGCTCTTGGATTTATAGGTTATAGAATGTAACTGTTCTGTTTTATCATGATCATATCTAATCATTTTAATGTTGTTGTTTGTAATGTGGAGACAATTTTAGATGCATTTTAAAATACTGTGTATTTAAAAAATACATGGTATTGCATCACATCCTTTACAAAATAATACATGTAGGAGAGTTCAAAATGCAATACTTGCCTCCAAAATGTAATGCAGTAAAAGTAAATGTAGCATAAAATGCAAATGTATGTACAGGTACAATGTTGAGTGTATTTATTTTGATTACATTCCACCACTGGCATTCCTTCAATCTATGTTCTGAATATCATATTGAGGACCTTTAACCTGAAGCATGGACTTTAGTCTATACATTTTCTTCCAGCTATTCTTCAAAATACCATCCTCAGTTTGTTTGTTGTGTTTTTCTTTCTTGATTGTTTCCTGGCCTTTCTCTACTTGTCATTCTCCGCTGGTTAACATGTCATTCTGACTTTATTGTATCTTCAGTCCCATATAGCATTTCTTCTTCCTCCACTGGGTTATTGTGCGGGTGTGTCTGCTGCCTCCACACCATGCCATTAGGCAGGCTGCATCACGGAGGTGACTACTGTAATTTTCTCCCTACCTCTCTCTTTGCACTCTCCAACACTCAGCGGCAGAAAATTGCAGTTGGAACACACTGATGTGATGTGACTACTGATGCCTTACAGTTTCCCTGAACAAGGACTCCCTGCTGTTTGTCTCACATTGGTTGGATGAGTTTCCCTCTCATCTGATGCAGGATGCAGAGAGATGCACTGTTTATACGGAGCATGTGTATACATCTAATAGCAATTAATCATTACCAATAACTTTATGACAGTTTGACGTATACAAGGGGACAGCTATAATTAAAACTATTTGTATGAACAGATTATAGGTATATATTTTTCCCAAAATTCCCACAGTGATGAGATGAATAGAACGCTGAATATATGGATGAGGACTGATAGAGGTAGCCTTCATGATTGAAGTATCAACACTAAATATGTTATTATTATATTGTTAATACGATGCATTAATGTGTGCCATTTTACGGTTGCATCTGTTTGAGATGGAGCTTTTTCAAACTACTTTATCAGCTGGTTTGGTCCAGTAATCCCTAATATAAGGGCCTCCAGAGGGGCCCAAGAACAATCTGAGGGGTCATGAAATTATTGATAGGAGTGGCAATAAGAATAACCAAGCTACACTAAAATGTTCTAAACTTTACAGTATGTGAAAGATTGGATGAATTAACCGCATAAGGCATTAAGGGGAAATGTTGATGTTCGTAAACATCTGAAATGGACACACACACACACACACACACACAATCACATTGTAAATCCCTAAATGTTGTAAATGGAAAATATGTAAATGTAAAACAAGAACTGCAAAAAAGATTTCTAAAAACCCAAAAGTGTTAAACAAATATAATACGGAGATGCAGATATTCTAGTGAATTCCACCCAAAAATGTAAGATGGAACTCCAAACAGCACCTGTTCAACTTTTATTTTATTTTTTAAATCCACCACCTTTTCAGAACTGCTTATAATCTAAAATGTATTTTGTGTTGTTTTATGATGTATTGTGAATTGTACCCTGTAAAGTGTCTTTGAGTACCTTAAAAAACACTCTGAAAAAATGTAAGTAAAATGTGAATATCTTTCTAACATTTACAACTTTTTGTTAAGGCTTTGTGAAACCAATTTGTATTTGTGGTTCTCACTTCTACATCTGTGGATTTGCATTTTACACACAAACACAGTTGAGACACATTTTCCACTGGTCCAAACGGAAATCTACCTCCATCACGCCATTTCAGGAAAACACGTGATGGCGTGCAGACTGCTCTTTTTTTTATTTTTTATAACCAGCTGCAAGTAACGTCTATTTATTATTTCCAGGTCCATTCTTTTTTTTTTAATACCACAGAACTTCAACATTCAAATCCAAATACAACAAACCAAAATGTGCTATGCTCAGTGTTCTGTATGAGTCTAGAGTCTCTGAGTTTGAAGCAGTGGCCGCCTCCACACTGACCTGCATGTGGATCCCAGGGGACCGTTGAGGCAGTGACAGCTGTATTTTTCATGTGTTCCGTTGCTTACTAAGACCTCGTAAATATTGTATTGGCCCATGTGGAGGCCTTAAAGTGCTCTCCAGCTGTCACTTAGAGCACAACTAGCTGGGCATTAAGTCACTGTACGGGCCTTACCCTACTCTCAGCCAAATGAACTGAGTTGTCCACAGTCTCAAACACAGATTTTAGTAAGTGCAAAGCTTTTGTTATATCGCCTCAGGACCAGGCTGCCTGCAATTTTGCAAAGTATATTTAATACCTCAGACTAAATATAACAAAACGAACAGTGTGCAAGAAAAAAGCTTTAAGCAATAGTTTCTGCTGCAATGAGTTAAAAAAAGAAAATGTTAGACTAGAAATGGTGCTTTTAGATACGTTTCTATTAGCAAAGAAGATGGGAATCAAACAAAACATGTAATACCTGTTAACTCTGTTCTTGATTAAGTGACTTTCACGTCTGGTTGTAAAACTGATAGATAAACCATCACTGTAGGATTCATTCATTCATCTTCTACCACTATGAACCACCAGGAGTCCGCTCTAAGAGGAAGCAGTTCCAGTAGAGGGTCCTAAACTTCCCTTTCCCTGGCCACTAGTGCTGTAGCGACGCGTCGACGACGTCGAAGATATTTATATATTTATATCTCACTGAGACTGCTGCTTGACCGGAAGCAGCAGCTAGCTGTGGTGGCAACCATTAGCAGCTAGCATTTGCTCTCCGATTTTTACATAAAAATGGAATTATGGATTATAAATTCAATAATTGTTTATACATAGACGTTAAAAACCTATGGATTAACCGATTCAGCCGCGTTTTTTCTCATTTTAATGCCATTGAACACGTATTTTGATCAGATTGACAGCTACGGCGGTGAGACGATCTCCCTAGAAGCTCTGTGAAGGTACGTGTTGTGATGACTGTATTTGCTTCCCCTGTCGCGAGTCCGGATCACTCAGTGATGATACTATGTACCTACATAATCTGTGGAGTCTCAGCTTTAATCGGATATCTTGTATGTGCAGCTACGATAAGTAATAAGGGTACTTTTATCTTGAGTTCTGTGCCAATGTCCGTTGTCCATTTAGATAGCATTTTAGTTTGCTTCTTATGAGACTTGTGTTTTGTTTTGTGTTGGTAAACATGGTTTGTATCGTCAGTTAGCAGAGATTATTTCCGTTAATCTGGTATAACATATTAATAGGTTCTTAAATATTAAGATCCCCTGAGACACAGTATCGTGAAACATTTTTTTTTTACATTACGTTTTTTTACATTACGTTTTTTATGAATTGAACAACAGAAAATAATCGTTCGATTAGTCGACTAATCGATCAAATAATCGCCCGATTAATCGTTTTCAAAATAATCGTTTCCCCCCAGCACTACTGGCCACATACACCAGCTCTGACTGGGGGATTCCAAGGCGCTCCCAGGCAGCGTAAAGATAATATCCCTTCACCTGGGTCTGCCCCTTGGTCTCCTCCCAGCTGGACGTGCCTGGAACACCTCCTTGTGGAGGCGCCCAGGTGGCTTCCTTACCTGATCCACCTCAACTGGCTCCTTTCTACACTTTGAATCCCTCCCAGATGACTGAACTTCTCACCTTATCCCTAAGGGGAATGCAAGCCACCCTCCGGAGAAAACCCATTTCAGCTGCTTGTATCCGAATATCGTTCTTTTTCGGTCATGACCGACCCTTCATGACCAGGTGAGGGTAAGAATGAAGAAGGACCAGTAGATTGAGAGCTGTGCCTTCTGGCTCAGCTTCATCACAAAGGTAATGCCATAAAACTTAAATACCTCTCCAGCTGCTCCGATTCACCAACCTATCACACGCTCCATTATCCAAGACCTCGACATACTTGAGCTTGAACCATTGCCTCACATTTAGAGATACTGATCCTGTAAGAGTCTTAGAACATCAAATCCTTAGATTATGGATTTAGTCCGCGGGGCAAATTCAGTGGGAACATTGAATGTAACTACACTGTTGACAATGTCTCTTTTAGACTTCCAGTTTAATTCTTAGGTGGCACATACAGGGGATTTAAAAAAACAGAATCAGAAATATTTAATTAGTCCCACAGGGGGAAAATGTACAGTCTCTGCATTTGACCCATCCTCGTGTTAGGAGCAGTGGGCTGCCATTATGTACGGCACACAGGGAACAGTGTAGGGAACCGTGCCTTGCTCAGGGACACCTCGGTAGCACTTGGTCTTTCCGGCACTTGAACTGGTGACCTTCCAGTTCCCATGCCAAGTCCCTATGGGCCACCACCACCCCTAACTTGTCACCTTCATCAGTTTTCTAAAATTTGAAATTTTGAGCAGATTCCTGACAGAGGAAAGTAAAACATTTGAAAGAAGAAGAAAGAAGTCATCATACCTTCATGGAGTCGCCACTTCTAGAGACCCGGGCCTGTCCTTCGTGCCCTGGCTTAATAGTGGCCGCCGATCCCCACTAACTCTGCTTCGAGTGTTTGGGAGACCAGGATATGGCCGAGGCGGTGCCATTCACGTTCGCTATTCCAGCGGGGCGTGGCTCCGTTTGCCGTGGAGAAGGATGACGAGGACTTCTCGTTGTCGGGCACTTCTGGTCCGGCGTCCATGGAAGTCCACCGCCCAGGTCTGTCCAGGACTTCCCCCTGGTGATGACCATGGCGTCGGAGCTGCTCCCACTGGCCACAGTGGGATCCGGCGCATGCACTTTCCAAAAAAAAAAGGCTGTGATGATCTCCTGGGAGCCCCCGTGTCTACGGAAGGGCTCTTTGGATCGATTTCCCTCGGTCACATGGATGAGGAGAAGTCGCAGCTCGGCCTATGCTGCTTCTTGCTCCCTCAGAGGAGAGAACACTGTCCCACACTTGCCGCCCCGCTGTGAGTGGAATAAACCGCAGAAAGTGCTGTCAAAGCACTGTGCAGGTTCAGAGACGCTATA
Source organism: Gymnodraco acuticeps (assembly GCF_902827175.1). NCBI lineage: Eukaryota > Metazoa > Chordata > Actinopteri > Perciformes > Bathydraconidae > Gymnodraco > Gymnodraco acuticeps. The sequence goes on from NW_022991123.1 coordinate 2,224,034, forward strand.
AGCCGGCGTGTTGTTGTCAGAAACACACCTCGCCTGGTGTAATAGCTCCGATTAATGCATTTCAATGTTAATGCAAAACACAGCGTTAATGCGAAGGCGCGCGGCCCCGCAAAAAATCTGCCCTTTTAATGTTGGTTCCCCATAAGCTAGTCTTCCTTTCATGGAAGGTTTGGCGGAGGAGAGGGCCACCAGGGAGTACCACAGCTTCTTAGCTCCACAGCTCCTTGCATGTCCCCTAAGACACAGTTTTATGGGGAATGGAAGCTCAGCTGTGTACTGACAGAAGGGGTGGACAGGACACTGAGACTGGGTTACTCACTCCAGTTTTGCAGCGTCCCTCTTCCATTCAGGCATTCAGGGGCAAGAGAGGCAAATCTATCATCCTAGGAGGAGATAGGTTTTTTAGCAACAGAAATGCAGGCCCTGTTGCAAGAACGGTGGGTTATGTATTGTAACCCTAGTTCTAGAGTAATGTGTGTGTGAAAAATGCATTCAATAAAAACGATTGCATTCATCCCAGAGAGTCATCTCTCTCCACAATTCCACATTTCCCCATAAATGTCTCGTTGAAATCGACAAGGTCCGTTTCATACGATGTTAATTGGGCACCCATTATGAGACACAATTCCCCACTCGCCGCCCCAGTTGTAACTCCAGTCAAGGAGGCAGCCAGTGGGCGTGCGCATGTGAGTGTGATAAACCGCAGGAAGTGCTGTCAAAGCGCTATGCGGGTGCAGGGACATTATGGCCGGCGTGTTGTTGTCAGAAAACACACCTGGCCTAGTGTAATAGCTAACCGTCTGTGTGAAGAAGGCATTATGACGGGGCCCCCCCCGAGAGCGTGCAGCGGTGCGTTCAAGGACCTCAGTAGAAAATCGGCCCTTTCTGTACTACAGCTTCTTAGCTGTGACTCCGCAGCTGCTTGCAGGTCCCCTAACACAGTTTTATGGGGAATTGAAGCTCAACTGTGCACTGACAGAATGGATGGAAAGGACACTGAAACTGGGGTACTCACTCCAATTTACGGCGTCCCTCCTCCATCCGTAGCGGGGCGACACTCAGACCAAACCCCTCCTTTGTTCCCAAGAACCTAAGGAGTTTGTTCAGGTCGAGGGCTATACGATTAGACGGCTTTAGTCTTCCACCCCATATTGGGGACAGGGAGGCTAATTTGCACCTCCTCTGCCCGGTGCGTGCGCTGGCATATTATGTAGGGCGCACGGCTTCCATTACGCACACTGAACAGCTGTTTGTGTGCTTTGGGGATGGTGTGGTAAAGCTCTGTCCAAGAAACGCCTGACAGTATGGCTCTGCGAGTGTATTTCACATGCCTATGGGCAGGCGGGGAGAGCCTTCCCCACTGGGGTCTGTGCACACTCTACACGTGGTATGGCTGTGTCAACAGCCTTGTTCAACGGCGTGAGTGTGGAGGACATATACACGGCGGCGTCTAGGTCTACACCAGGCCCCTTCATAAGGTTTTATCTCTTGGACATGTCTGGCTCCTTTTCACCGTCTGTGCTGGCTGGGGCAACACAGGACTGGGGGGGGGGGTTGTGGGTCAGTAGGTTGAATTGAAGGCAAAGCTATGGTGGCCGACAGGTGGAAACACGCTGCACAGCCGCAAAACATATACTTTAGGAGAAATGCGCTGTGCTTTCTAACACAATGCAAATACAAAACAAAACATTTGCCTAAACATGCAAAATGCAGGAACATCTTCGGCAACTTTTCAACACGTGCGCAGCATTTAGAAAACATTCACCAACTTGACAGAACATGTGCAGCGTTTACTGAAAGCGCTGCATAAACAAAACACTGCAAGAAGCTGCTAACACGACGGAAGCCAGGGGACACTAAAAAGTGACGCACACAGCGGGGACTGGATTGCTTGTTGACGTTCAGGGATTATAAAGTTGTCCAATGTCACTATTGGCAGAATTAGCCTGTTTAATAATAGGTAGTATTTTGTCATTATATTAGAAATGACTACAGTAGGTTAGCTACGTTAGCTGGCTAGCTTACAGCAGAACTGCAATAATATTGGAAGGAATCATGTTACCACATTGTTAAAATAAGCCGATAAAAACAAGTTTTCAGTCACAGTGACTGTTTTCTCCAAATGGAAATATTTATTTTACAGCTTAAACACATTTGCACTTGTCAACCACCGTAGGGAGCACCTGTGGGTGCAGGAGTACATTATGGAATAAAATATTATAAATACTGCTCTGAGTTCATAAATACTGTTGAGGGAAACAGTGCATTGTCCCCAACTCATTACACAACACCGCACACTGTGAAAGGATTTCATTTGGATTTCACACTTGCCATCACACTTAAATGGTTCAGATGTAGTGAGCTTTTAATAATTCTTGGCATTGATTTCTGAGGCAGCTTTGAATCATGGCTTAATGTTTTGAGGGAATAACAAATCATTTGTGGAGCTGATTGATGTCAGGGAAACTCATTTCTCCCCACAGGAAAAAGGAAACATCTTTGAAACATTCAACGGCAACCTACATTTTCCACTGGCTTATAATCCAATTAGTGCAGCAGCATTTATAGAGGGTCTAAGCACATGGATGAATCTCTGTGTCTCACTCAATATAAGGGATAATGGAACAATGCTTCTAAAAATGACAATGCTGGTGAAAAATATAAATGAAGCCTTTCTCTGCAACAGCCATGTGCCATATACATGAGAAGTCACTGAAATAACAAACAGGATCTCATCTCTTATTGACGCTCGGGCAGAGGCCCCTGGCTTCACAACGGAGATGCTGGGGCCAGCCTTTTATCTTGATAAAGGAAATCAACGCAACATTACATTGGAACATGATACACAGGTTGAATCACTAAACCACTTTTTTGGTTAAATTAAACTACAGAAGTAATTCAATTCAAGTCAATTCACTGTAGTTGCTCACTGGTCAAATGTATTGTAAATGTCCTCCCCCTTCGCATATCAGGCACAATGTGTTGGAGTGCTAGCCAATCGAAGCACACGTGTTACATAGTGATGTCACTATGTTACGGTAGTAAACAAAGGAGTCCAATGAGGCGTTTCACGTAGGGGGGAGTGTGGGAGATAAACTCCCTCTGGAGGGATCTGTTTATGGAAAAGAAAATAACTCAAAGACTCTACCAACAAATACAAATACGAAATTTCAGTACACTGGTAATTGTAAAACATCAGTGTCCATTTTCAATCTTTAAAAAAAACAGTAATCCTGCACACATGCAAACCTGTATTTATCCTTTGCTTTAAGCAACAGTATACTTTGTGTTGGTATTAACTTTATATTAATAAAGGTGTTTTTCCATTTTTTTTGTATATTACATTACATGTCAGTTGTTAGACGTTTTATCCAAAGCGACTTAATTCAGTACTGTGGGCAGTCCCCACAGAAGCAGTTTGGGGTGAAGTGTCTTGCTCAAAGAGACAACAACATGCTGACTGCAGTGGGGATGGAACCAGTGCTCTCCTGATCCGAATATCATGCACTTTGGTGTATAAACAGATAAGATCATGTAAGGGCAATAAGAAGCAGTAAAAAAAAATGTCTGTCAAAATTGCATTTCCTTTTGTAAAGGTAAAGGGGTTATAGTTTCAAAAGAGCTCCTTATAGGCTGAGCACATTGTATCGTGATTGTTTTTTGCCAGGATTACTATTCATTTTGAGCTCCTTAAAAACCTGAGTTATGGAAGAACTCCTATTTTGGTATTTTTGTCCAATGTCCTTTAAACTGTATGGAATTATTTTGACTTTATTTTAAGAGACCCTATTATGGTTTTGGTGCATGTAAATGGTCTGCAGACGCTAAAATCCCAAAGTTTCTATCTTACCAGTCACGCCCGCCCTCCAACTGCCTCAAATGCCTCCATTCGACTACTTTATTTACTTCCGTAACACAGTGACATTGCTTTGTAACATGCACGCTTCTAGCCGGCCAGCTAACCAATCAGAGAAGACTGGGCTCTGGTTTCAGACAGAGGGTGAAAAGAGGTGCTGCAGCACAGGCAGTATGAGAAAAATAAAGAGCTTTTTGAACATTAAAAATACGAAATTTGTCACAGGAGAGACACTAAATACAGATATGATCCTCAAAATGAGCTTAATAGGGCCCTGTTAACATAGTTCAATAATATATTGCATGTCTGCACTTTTAAGGTTGTAGGTTATGACTAGGGTTGGGTATCGAGTAGGGCTGTACCCGATATTCGTTCGTTGGAGTACTATTCGGGTTTCAATTTCATTATTCGTTTTGTTTGTTTTTTCCCCGTTCTTTTTTCGAATTGAATTTATTGAAATCTCCAATATCAACGTAAGAGTTTGTGTCTCTTCGGGGGGTGCTAACACTTAACCATAAACGTTATCGTTTACTTTCTCCGTCTTTATATGTAGACATGACTTTTCTACATTAATCTCCATCACGTTGTTTCCAAAGCAACAACAACTTCCTGTCAACTGCGCTAACTCTCCTTCAAAATAAAAGCATGTCCATAAATAGGAAGCCAAGCCAAATTACACTTAAGACATATAATACAACTGCAACGAAAGTAACAAACACAATGCGATATCCTTTTCCATTTCAAAGAACACAAATTGGGTTACATACATTAACAAATAACTATAAAACAACAATACTGTAGAATAACAAAATGAATGCCATGAATACACCGAAATACACGTGTTGAAGCGGTTCGCTGCTGATTACTACAAAAGGTGACACCACAGCAGAATTCCATGCCCATCCAGGACCAGGTAGAGAAGGAGCTGCATATAAGGCTATGCCACGCATAGTTACGTCTGATGACGCTGCGGCCTGGTGGTGGACCATGAGAACAACCTATCCTTGCCTGTCAGACATGGCCTTCTCATATTTATGTGTCCAGGCTTCCTCTACACCCAGTGAACGTGTTTTCGCGACTGCTGGTGACACAATCTGTGCTGAACGCTCACGCATACTGCCTGTCCTGAGAAGGCAGATATGCTTGTTTTTCTCAACAAGAACTGTTTTTAAATGGGGGGGTTCCTTTAAAAGTTGGACTGTTGCTGTATTGTAGCTTCAGTGGGTTCTCAGGTTACAGTTACATAGCAGTGAATATAAACAGACTGGACATATATATGTGAATATTACTGTAAACTAACCTGTGTAAAGGTTTCTCGAATAAATGTTGTTTTTGGGTGGAAGAAGCATGTACAAAATGTTTAACCGGCCCCTCAAAGAATCGGAATTGAGAAGCGTTAAGAACCGGAATCGGAATCAGAATCGTGGAAATTCAAACGATACCCAACCCTATACTGTTATGACAGTAGCTGTGTATTGTAACATATAAAGCCCCCACTTCCCTGTGCAGGGGGGGGGGGGCTGCAGGCAGGCCCTGGTAGTCCTGCATTAGTGGCTCAGGCTTCTCTGAGACCATCTCCAGATGAGACTGATTCTCTTTCCAAGAGCAATTTTATTATGCTGATGAGTGTTTCATCCTAATGGCAAAACCATTAGCGTAAATATATGCAAATAAAGTGCTCCATTCTTTCAACTGTGTTTGTGGCCCAAGGGTTAATGTTTTCATAGAATGACAATTACTTCACAGAATCTCAGGGGCCACTGTCCTCACAAAGATGCTTCCAACAAACGCACTCTTTTAAAATGTACCCTCACTTTCATCTTGATATCTGGAGCCAGTGTAGTTGATGACACAGTGCAGCGTGCACTTAAACATTTGCAACTGAAAGACTAAACACTTTATATCATTCTTTCTTTAATTTACTTGTGTTTTCTATATATTATGATCTATATATGTTGTTAGTACGCAGCCTGTTGCAGTATAGCTCCTGCTAGATTTTTTAATATATTCAACTTTTATCTTTCTTATTTGATCTTACTTGATTTTCTGTTAATAACTTCTGTTAGTCACGTATTAAATTAAGTTTTTTAGCTGTTGAGTTACCACTGTTGTGAAGTAACCCTGTGTCTGCCCTCGTTTACACCAGGGAGAAGCTAAATCTGCTAAAGCCGGCTAGCTTGGTGGTCAGAACAACGGCTATCCTCACTGAAATGTGGAGATGGACACAGAGGATGCAAGGTAAACTGAAGAGATGAAAGATTAGAGCTGGATCCAGGTTAATGGAAAAAAGGAAATATAGGCTGTGTCTCCCCCCTCTCATCATGGGCAACATAAGATCACTGGCAAATGAAATGGCCAAGCTATGGGTCAAACGGAATATCTTGAGTGTAGTTTAATGTGCCTTTTTGGAAGCATGACTGCTCCAGGATATATCTTACGATGGCTTCTGGACTGTTCAGGCAATGTTTATATTGTTTCCTAGGTTCTATTGATGGCCTCCGGACCTTTTTGGCCTACAAGGATTGCATTGAGAGACACCATGATCCTGAGTCTTCAGAGGGTCTCTGTGCTGTTACAGATGTAGCGCTTCATTTCAGACGCCTACCCATGCGGGTCCGTGATCGGCACGGGGTGGGCCCCTGCTGAAAAGGAAAACCCCCCGCAGGACTTGAAACGCCCCCTTGATAAATACATTTAATTATAATGAAACCAGCTGCAATGGATCATGGATCCACCAGGGGGAGCCGTGAAAATCTGCCACACTGGAACTCATGTGAAATAAACAGCTGATCTAGAGGTATCTGATATCGCGGATATTTGTTAAGATCCATATGTCACGGATAGGATCATATTCTGTGCTAAATAAGAGACATGTAATCATTTACTAAACATCACCATGTTTTTATTTAACAAAATAATGTTTAATTCACGTTGGCGTAAGTACAAAACCATCGCTATGTTTTTAGATCAGGAAATGCAGCCCGGCTCAAACAAACTATTTTCAATCATCATCCTCATGATCATTTAATGTATCATATGTTCGCGAATTGAAATGAATGCACTAATACATGTAGTTTAATCCACGTGAGTTTACAACGACAAAAATAATCGCTTTGTTTTATATCACATCCGACCGGAGGAAAAGGCAGCGGCTCTCACTACCGATAATCCTAATCCCACGGGCAAACAATGATATGTACAGTGTTAATAGTTTACTGTATTATTAGTGTCTAATATTACTGCTATAATAATCACACATTGAGACGTCGTTTTTTTTTTAAACAGTCTGAATGAAACGGCAGCTCTCAGGTGATCAGCTGTGTGTTTACACAATAAAATATGCATAGTAATTTAATACCTTCCAACACACATTGGTGAAGACAGTTCTGTTTCATATGAGTGTGAGAGCTGTATCCACAAATCTCTTAAGTTTGCCCTCAGTGCAACCAGATTGATGCATTTAACTTCAATTTAAATAAAAAACATCTTCTGTTGTAACAACAATAACATTATAAATAGTAACATAGCAGGGTATTGCACATTTAGCTTTGAGTGTTACTGGCCTGAGGATTTTTTTATTACATGAATTAAGGTGTATAGTATTCGTCTATATTAGTCCCCGAGGGGAAAATGGGTAGCAAGCACATCACAGAAGCATTTAAAAAGTTAAGACAATACATTCTGGAAATGTTCACATCAGGCAGCCTTCAAGTTAAACAATACTACAGTAAAACAATTAACACAGTAATTATGTGGATTAAATCACATTTATTTCGTTAAAAATAAACGAAATATGATTTCCTCCGGAGTCGGCTTGACTCTGTTTGCATTCATAAAGAATGCACAAATGTGTTTAATCGTTAATGTCAGATATGTAGGCTACTAAGTAAATAGCCTACATTAGTTCCTGCTCAAGATTAGATTCAACTTTATTATTATTGCACAGATTACAGGTACTGAGACAACGAAATGCAGTTTAGTTTCTAACCAGGTGCAACAAGCAGTAAAGTGAAAAGTAATGTACACAATCTACAGAATACAATATAGAATGAATTGAATGAATCATACTTCAATAATGAAAAGTAAACTAATATTAGACAAATATGAACTTTAACCATCCATGACTTAAACATATAATCCAGGATACAAGCCACAGAGTTGCACCTGCAAGGTGAATATAGAACTGGTTAAAAAATAACTACCGAGTGTTTGAAAGCGTACAACAGTTTTATGATATCACTGCCCCATCTAAGACACGAGTGGATCTGTCTTGAATTACATTTGAGTTGAGTGTTTAGTCAACTTAATGTGTTGCTTAAAATAATACTTCTGCATACAGTATGTGACAATGTAGGTGATGCACGGCCAGATACGGCTCGAGAAGCTGACTCAGTTAAGGAAATGTGATATATTATGATATTATATCTGAATGATAAAGTGCGACACGTCGGCGTCTTCTCTGCATACGGCAGTTTAAACTGTATTTCCTTTATCCTGTAATATGACTTGATAGATTTAAACTCCGCACACTGAACTCTGATTGGTCAGCAGGCGGTGCTTTCACTGAGTTGATCTCTTTTCTATAGACGCCGGAGCCGGGCAGCGTCAGGTAAAAAAAAGTTATTTAGCCTTCCCAAACCTGAGCCTCACGCGCCGCCTATGTCCTTAGGACCATACCGTTCACCAGCCCCAACCCCCCATGTTTTCCTATGCTGTATGTTGGGAACTCTTTGTTTTAAAACTAATTGGCCATCGTAATGTGTGGAGTCACATTCCACAGCTCCCCCCCCCCCCCTCCTGTGATCCCCCGCACACAGAGAGACACAGGGAGATCGCTCTTCTGGAGTGAAGAGAGCGGAAATAATGATATTGCAAGTTAGAAACGTAAATGCATTTGACAGACACTTGGGGGAAATATGCTGCATTTTGAATGTCCGATAGTCCACCATTAACACCTTAGTCCGTCTCGTCTCATCAACGAAAACTAAATATACATTTCGTCATAGTTTTCGTTATCAAGAATCTATTTTTAGCTCGTCATCGTCTCGTTTTAGTCATGTAAAAAAGGTCTTTGACGAACATTTTTCGTCATAGTTTTCGTTGACGAAATTAACACTGGCATATTTAAACTGTCGCACTTTATGTTGCTTCTATCGTGCATTGCCGGTATGAAAGGGTCTGTGCCGGAAATATCAAACATTTAATAAAAGTGAAAAACAATGAACAAGACTTAACGTATTCATCATAATTAATTATATTTATTTTGTTTGGATGTAGGATTTTTGACTTTGTTTAGAGCAGTGATCTTCTCTGCAGCAGAGAGCTAAGCGCTGTCAGACCGGACCTAACCCTGAAAAGTATTATCATCTGAAAGTAATCATTATGTTATTAACCCTTTGGAGTCCTGGGCTAATTTGGCCGTTTTCACATACTTTTGATTTGTCTTACTAAACCCCATTAAGAAATGTTTGGCATGTCAATGTTTGGTATCTTTTTTTAAGGACAACCTCACCTATATAACCTGATAGTTATTTATTTCATTTTGAGATACTATATGAACATTTTGGACCCAAAATCACAAAAAAAACTTAAAAACAGATTTTGAAAATGATATTATTTTTCATATAGGTAACACAAACATACACAACGAAACCATTTAAAAGCTGGAAATATATACATGGGATGTCACTATGATAATGTGAAAGTTTGATTGAGGTAGCATGGGATTTCATTCTGATAAGAAAAAAGTGTTATTATAAATATAATACAAATATATATATACACATTATGTACAAAAATCAGTTTTTTCTGTCTTTATCTGTGCCACGCTTCAAAGCGGTTTCTGTCAACTACGACACAGAGGGCAACATCACAGGTTCCTCCTCCTCTATGTCAAAAAACAAGCTTAAAGCTTGACTCACGTTCAGAGTTCTCTTCATCATAGTTGAATCTTCAAAACTCTAAATCTATCTAACTATATCTAAATTCTCAATGTTTGTCTGTCACTTTACTTCAATCGCAGTCTCCCGCCGTCTCTCTTCGTCTCCCGCCGCCTGTCTTCGTATATCTTCGTCTCTCTCCATTTCCCGCCGTCTCTCTTCGGTTCCCGCCGTCCCTCTTCGTCTCTTTTCGTCTCGTTTCGTATCACTCCGTTTACTTGATTACCTCACCCCCTTCCTGGTAAATACATCCTGTTGAGCAGAATCTACAGTTTCCAGTATTTCCCGTTTCGTAAAATTATCAAATACGGCGAAGATATTAAAATATGTGCTTCCATTATTCATACTTCTGAAATATATCTGTATTAACTTTATATCATCGTATGTCCGTGTTTATTGGGTCTTTTTGCATGAAACAAAGACTGGCATATAGTTCCAAGCCAGTACTTTCAACAGAAATACACATATACATCCTGTTGAGCAGGATCTACAGTTTCCAGTATTTTCCGTTTCGTAAAATGATCAAATACGGCGAAGATATTAAAATATGTGCTTCCATTATTCATACTTCTGAAACATATCTGTATTAACTTTATATCATCGTATCTCCGTGTTTACTGGGTCTTTTTGCATGAAACAAAGACTGGGATATAGTTTCAAGCCAGTACTTTCGACAGAAACACATGGCAATGTTGTCCGGACTGTTGTTTTTATGCGGCACCGGCTTGAACAGGTCATGTGATCTGATCACGCCGGTGTGACGGTAGACTCCAAAGGGTTAATATTAAATACATATAAGTATTTTTACAACTTGTATTTAGAAATACTCTGTTGTAATTATTGATGCATAAATGTGTTCATCCATTCAATGTGGCATCTGCTATAATGGGGTTAATGTATGATATTACTTAATAATAAAATACATTATAATATATGATATGATAATTACATTTTAGTTTTATTCATTTCTTATTTCATAGTTTCTCATTATTATTATTTGTATCGCTCATCTTATTTTTGATTTTATTAATCTGTGTGAATCTGTGCTGTCCTGTTTTTCACTCTCACCCTGTTGCTGTTTGAACTACTGAATTTCCCCACGGGATTAATAAAGGTCCATCTTATCTTATTTTAATGTATAAGTTGATTTACTTCAATCTACTGTACTGTGTAAAAACACCCCAACAATATTACAAGAAATATACTGCATAAAGCAAACTATATACTTTATTTGATCTAAAATATTGATGTTTTTTCATTATAGTAGCTTGTGAAAACCATAACAAATAAGTGATTAAATGCTACAGTATTCAGCAAACACAACTGCAGAGCTGCAAACATTGCAAATAGACTAAGTTCTACAACACCCAGTTGTCTTTGTGTATTTTGTGAATGAAGCGCCATCTCATGGTTAAATCCTGTAATTGAACAATGGGGAAATTGGGCAACGCCCTCTAGCAATTTTGCAACACCCCCAGCCACTGGGATCCGCTGGGCTTTTGACTGGGACACACCCATGTGAGTCCGATCTGGAGTGCTACAGATGAAGCGCTCCATTTCAGACGCCTACCCGTGCGGGTCCGTGATCGGCACGGGGTGGGCCCCTGCTGAAAAGGAACCCCCCCCCGCAGGACTTGAAACGCCCCCTTGATAAATACATTTAATTATAATGAAACCAGCTGCAATGGATAATGGATCCACCAGGGGGAGCCGTGATTAAAAAGCTGCCACACAGGAACTCATGTGAAATAAACAGCTGATCTACAGGTATCTGATATAGCGGATATTTGTTAAGATCCATATGTCACGGATAGGATCATATTCTGTGCTAAATAAGAGAGATGTAATCATTTACTAAACATCACCATGTTTTTATTTAACAAAATAATGTTTAATTCACGTTGGCGTAAGTACAAAACCATCACTATGTTTTTAGATCAGGAAATGCATCCAGGCTCAAACAAACGATTTTCAATCATCATCCTCACGATCATTTAATGTACATATGTTCGCGAGTTGAAATTAATGCACTAAATTTAATCCACGTGAGTTTACAACAACAAAAATAATCGCTTTGATTTTATATCACATCCGACCGGAGGAAAATGCAGCACGGGTCTCACTACCGATCATCCTAATCCCACGGGCAAACAATAATATGTACAGTGTTAATAGTTTACTGTATTATTAGTATTATTAGTGTCTAATATTACTGGGGATTTCGGAATGGTGGCCTACTGGATTTTGATTTATTGTATCGGCTTCATATAGCAATATATTCCCGAAGTCTGAAATGAAAAAATGTCCCACATTAGGGCAATTCACCCTACATGTAATCATTCATACAAAATCATATTTCGTTTCTTTTTAACGAAATAAATGTGGTTTAATCCACATAATTTACTGTGTTAATTGTTTACTGTAGTATTGTGCACATTACTTTTCGCTGCTTGTTGCACCTCTGGTTAGAAGCTAAACTGCATTTCGTTGTCTCAGTACCTGCAATATGTGCATAGCCGCGGGAAGTCATTTTGCTCAGGGGGTGCTGCCAAAAGTGAGGATGGAGCCGTTTAAAAAAACGGCTCCCTGTTTGTATAAGGCGAGACACGGCAGCCAAAAACATCGTTTTTCATGCACTGGTCAATTTTGAGATGTTGTGCTATTTTGATTCCATAACATGTTTTCTTTCAGGCTTTTGGAAGGAAAACGTACAAAATACACATTTAAGTGTTCATTTTACTATAGTTTGTCTATTTGCATCTGTATATTTCTCCTAAATTCACCAAGAGTTAGCATTCTAACGTAACATAAAGTACCGCGATCGCTGTTTGCACAATGTCATCGTTGGAAAAGCTCCGTCTCTCCTGCACAATGATCTCATAGTCATCGGATCCAAATATGGTCATTTCCTTTGTATCAGCAACCAATCGTGAAAGTACAAAAGGGTCTTAAACCAAGAAACGAAATCTCATTGGCTGGTGTCAATTTCTGACAACGTGATTCGTTCAGATGCGTCACGTGGTGTGCTAAAACACTTCCTGGTTAGCTTTCCGCTAGAAATGTAAATCTCAAAATGGCAAAAGAACGGCGAAAAAAACGTTCACATAGAAGACAACAACAATTGTCACTTGCACGAAGCAAGGTTATACAAAACACAAATGACCCCGAACATGAAATACCTTCACGGAGTGCGTCGAGGCGCAAGCTGTCATCCAAAGAACAGGAGGGTTTAGCTAGCGCCTCACTGCAATCTTTAAAGTTCGTTTTCTCAAAATGAGTTTTTTCTCCTACTCTGAGTCCGAAATTTCCACTTCAGTTGCACTTACATACACCAAACATTCCAGTTATATTCCTATCAATATTATGAAGGCTTTTACAGAAGGGTTTGTTCATATATCATTCATAGCCTGAATTATATAAGATTTTATACCTAGAAACATGGCGAAAATTGATATTTTAGGGCTGTTGACAATATTTTCTGATTTATGGAGTGATAAAGTGAGATATCCAAAATCCCTTCGGTGAAAGCCTTAGATGCTAATATGACTACAAAGTAAAACGAGAATTTTGAACCTGGCTTTATCCAAAGTGCAGATTTCAGTTCCTGAAATGTGTTAAAATATGCGCAAATGTAATGAGATAATGGATAATTTATATATATATTACTTTAGTTGTAGAGGTGGTGGGCTGAGGAGTGGTCCACTCTTTTTATTGGGTTGTTTGTTGGAGAAAAAAAATCCAAAATCCTTTTTTGCACCATTCTAGAAAGTTGTCACTCTGCAGTGTGTGTGTCGCGTCAATTACGTCACTCTCCCAAGACCTACGACCTAGATGACTCGGATTTTACTTATTTGGAAAATAAATTCAAGCCACCTGATATATACAAATATATACTATGACTATTATATGCTACTGTATACAGCTAATTTTATTTTAAGTAAAATCATAACTATTTTATGTAGTTTAATCATTTTTATTTAGGTGGTCACTCAGTTTTTCAAATGTACACCACTCGCCAACAGGGGGTGCTGCAGCACCCCCAGCACCCCCTACTTCCCGCGGCTATGAATATGTGCAATAACAATAAAGTTGAATCTAATCTTGAGCAGGAACAAATGTATTTAGGCTACTTAGTACATATCTGACATAAACGATTAAACACATTTGTGCATTCTTTAAACCGAGTCAAGCCGAGTCCGGAGGTGGCGGCACATTAAAGTGTGCACCTGATTGTTTAACTTGAAGGTGCCTGATGACATTTAATCATTCAAACTAAATCATATTTCGTTTATTTTTAACGAAATAAATGTGGTTTAATCCACATATTTAGGCCTACTGTGTTAATTGTTTAGTATTGTTTAACTTGAAGGTGCCTGATGTGAACATTTCCAGAAGAACTCTAGCTTGAATGGCCTTTGTATGTATACAGTAGGCCTAACATAGGCGGCGCGTGAGGCTCAGGTTTGGGAAGGCTAAATAACTTTTTTTTTCATCTTACGCTGCCCGCCTTCGGCGTCTATAGAAAATACATCAACTCAGTGAAAGCACCGTCTAATGACCGATCAGAGCTCAGTGTGCGGAGTTTAAATTTATCAAGTCATATTACAGGAAAAAAGGAAATGCAGTTTAAACTACCGTATGCAGAGAAGACGCCGACGTGTCGCACTTATCATTCATATCACACTGACATCACATCATCAATCAGATCATCGATCTCACATCGATATCACAATATTTCCTTATCTGAGTCAGCTTCTCGAGCCGTATCTGGCGGTGCAACACTTAGTTACATTGTCACGTATGCAGACGTATTATTTTAAGCAACACATTAAGTTGACGAAACACTCAACTCAAATGTAATAAAGTCAGATCCCCTCGTGTTTTAGATGGGGCAGTATAAAACTGTTGTACGCTTTCAAACACTCGGTAGTTTATTTTTAACGAGTTGTTCTGTATTCTCCTTGCAGGTGCAACTATGTGGCTTGTATCCTGGATTATATGTTTAAGTCATCATGGATGTTTAAAGTTCATATTTGTCTAATATTAGTTTACTTTTCATTAATGAAGTATGATGTTGCGCTGTCAGTACACTTGTCCCTGTTTGTGATTGGTCAAATGTAGCTAACCCCGCCCCTTTCACATGAACGCGTTCTCAGCTGGAGAGAGAAACCCTGGTTGATTTACCGAGTTGATAACCAGCGCCGTAGGACCGTTTAGCGAGATCGCGTTTGTTAGGGTTAGTTAAGATAACTCAAGCATATCCAGGGTCTGTTGAACTGGCTTCGTGGTACAGGGCACAGGGCACAGGTGGCTGCATAGCAGCGCTAATGTCAAAGACATTATATTTTTATTTTACCAGGATGCAGTTACACAAATATTTGGGAAGGCTTAGCCTTCATAGCCTACAGCACCCGCCGCCCCTGGGCCTACAGTATAGCCCAACCATGTACACCTTCCTTTTTTCCCGTCCAAAGTTTGAATTGGATAAAGGTAATGGTTATCGATGGTGCTTTTATAGCCTATTGTATAATAACTGTGTGATTTATATTGCTTTTCAAATGCATATGGCCACCCATTTACACTGCTCTTCCTGTCAAGAATATGAATAGAACTTAGTTAGATCACTTTACATTTCTGCAAATTAATTTTTAATCACACACGTCTCCCCACGTCTCCCCGTCCCGAAAATGATAAATAAAATAAAAAGAGGAAACCATTTTCAAGTTCAGTTTTCAACGTTTTATTTAAAATAACTGACATAACACAGACACCATACTGTAATCTGCTGCGGAAACCAGGACGAGCTATTTCGGGATCTGTTTTTCGGGGGCTCCTCAGTCTCTCATTTACCCGGCTCCTGATTAGGACACATCCTGGGGATTGTGTTTACAAACATTGACCAGACCGTTCACCAGCCCCCACCCCCCATGTTGCCTATGCTGTCCTGTGTTGCGAACTCTTTGTTTAAAACGAATTGGCCATCGGAATGTGTGGAGGAATTCTCCCAAGGGTCACATTCCACAGCTCCCCCCCCCCCCACTCCTGTGATATCCCATCCCCCAGTCTGTAGGTTTGTGTTTGCATATTTCTATGCCGTAATTCATATTGGTCCTCTCACGCACATACATTCTCCTTACAGTATACATACATAGGCTATATGAGTCCGTGTATCTACGGACCATTTGTTTTTCTTTATTAAAAAAGTAAACGGAAGAGCGTCTGAGAGGCGTTGTTGCCCTTTTGCTTGTTACCTTACTAAATGGTCTGATGGTCAGTGGAGCGAGGGGGGAGGCCCGCGAAACTCGCGGAAGTGATTTCAAAACAAAAAGCACTCGTTTGCTTGGAACAAAGAAAACGGCCAAGACACACATTGAGTCCAGAAAATGAATGTTATTAAGGGCTGTAAATATAATAAGCCTGTGTCTAAAATTGACAACAGGCTTATTATATTTACAGCCCTTAAGATACACTTTTGTGTTTAACAGCTGACCACTACCATGACATACTTTGTTTTAGTAGATTTCGCATGAGAGCAAAATGTATAAATATGAGCATTAAATGATATGAATATGAGAACAAAATGCATGAATGTGTGAGTGACAATATATGAATGTGTGCATTGAAATATGATAATATGAGAGCAAAATGTATGAATGTGTGAGTATATATACGTGTGTGAGAGTGAAAATGTATGTATGTAAAAGGAGAATATATGTGAGAGTGAAAATATGCTGCATTTTGAATGTCCGATAGTCCACCATTTCCACCGGAAATATCAAACATTTAATAAAAGTGAAAAACAATGAACAAGACTTAACGTATTCATCATAATTAATTATATTTATTTCGTTTGGATGTAGGATTTTTGACTTTGTTTAGAGCAGTGATCTTCTACTATATGAACATTTTGGACCCAAAATCACAACAAAAAAAAACGTAAAAACAGATTTTGAAAATGATATTATTTTTCATAGGTAACACAAACATACACAACGAAACCATTTAAAAGCTGGAAATATATACATGGGATGTCACTATGATAATGTGAAAGTTTGATTGAGGTAGCATGGGATTTCATTCTGATAAGGCAAAAGTGTTATTATAAATATAATACAAATATATATATATATACACATTATGTACAAAAATCAGTTTTTTTTGTCTTTATCTGTGCCATGTATGGAAGCAAACAAGAGACAGAAGTATTTGAATTTTATTAGACACCGAATTTATAGCATTGAAAATAATTACTTTGAAAATCATGAATCTGAATTTTTTTTGCTCCGAATTTATCTATGTGAAATAAAAATGTAAAAATTCAAGTTAAAAAAATTCGAATGTTCAAATTCAGATCCCAAAAATTCAAGTGAAAAAAATTCGACGTCAAATATTTCGGTGTTTAAAATTCGATGTAAAAAAATTCGGTGTGTAAAATTCGACGTCAAAAATTGCGATGCAGCCTCATCCGGGCTACTCAGACAGGATAAGCAATCGAGCCCTAATGCAATCAAACCGACTTCTGGCCTATCAGAGCCAAGCGGCAAACCCCGGGACAGTGCGGTGAAGCCCAATGCTGCAAACTGTAGGCGATGGATGCAGATGGGAGCAATTCCCGTAGACCCTTTGTTAAAATGTCCAACTTAACATCAGAAAATGAACATGTTTCTAGCCTGGATCTACAAAAACATATTCTGTATATAGTTAGATTCCCCCTTCATGACAACGGGGCTGCTGCTCCTAGCTCCTCTCTGCTAGCTCCGTTAGCTCCGTGATGCTACAGCGGCTCAGCTCATGAGGAGAACACTACTTGAACTCGGCCATGTTTGTTGTGTTGGTTCCTGGTGGACTATTCGTCATGCAAATATAGGATTTATCTGCGGTTGAAACAGACCGTCCATGAATGCAGTTTCTTCGGTAAGTCAACCCTGCGTACTTTATGTTATGTTACTGGTGTTTTTATTAAGCTAACGTTAATGAATGTTTAGAGTTGGGGTAGCATTTTAACAATCGTAGCTCCATCTGTGCTAACGATGCTATGCGTAGCATCCAAGAGTGTAAAACATTAAGTGGGATGCTACTGTATACCAAAAGGCTTCTGTGCGAGGTTGCTAAAAAATAAGGTCATCTTTGTACGTTAGATAGTTAGTTTTCTATTTAGGTTACTGTATGCATTGTTAAGGTTCATTTAAATTCGCTATGCTCTACTATAGCATAAAATAGACTAGCTAACGTCAACGTATTGTTGAAGAGAGGCTTAGTGTATATTAAATCAACCTCACAATGAAATATGTGTATCTTTAAAATATGAACGTCACATTTCAAGATAATAACGCTCCCTTAGATATTGTAATATGGTTTGTTGAACTGGAGTTATTTATTGCAGCTAACCGTCTATCCGACGAACGACCCAAACATTGTTGTTTTTAATATTATTACCAATGCCTCTTTTAATTGTATTATCATCACACTTGAGAAACAGCCTTATCGTGGCTGTACAACGGAACATGTAACTTAATTCCTGCATTTAAGGATGATGAATAGCGTAGTCAATGCTTTAGTGACAAGGAAATGATTTGTTTAAATATTAGATGCAGTATGACGTTATCTGTGACTTCAGTGAAAATTAAGCTTATCCATTGCATTGCATTTGTTCAATAGGTTTGTGTCTTACCCCTATGTGTGTGATACATATGAATATGGCATATGAAAACAAATTAATTTGACTGACTCATGAAAACTTCATCCAAAGTAACAGTAAAATAAATAGGACCTACACAATAATACTCAATCAAACTGATACAGTATAAGGACTGTGATATCCAGCCATTTCTTAAGTATAACAATAAGATTATGACCTGTTTTTAAAAGAAGATACAAAGTTGTTTGCATGGAAAGAAGTCTGTAAGCCATGCATGTAACTTTACATCTGTTTGTTCAAAGTGTCCTTAAGGTGATCCAGACAGGCTGGACCACAGGAGGAGAGACAGACCTGGACCAGAGGAGGAGAGACAGATCTGGACCAGAGGAGGAGAGACAGACCTGGACCAGAGGAGGAGAGACAGACCTGGACCAGAGGAGGAGAGACAGACCTGGACCAGAGGAGGAGAGACAGACCTGGACCAGAGGAGGAGAGACAGACCTGGACCAGAGGAGGAGAGACAGACCTGGACCAGAGGAGGAGAGACAGACCTGGACCAGAGGAGGAGAGACAGACCTGGACCAGAGGAGGAGAGACAGACCTGGACCAGAGGAGGAGAGACAGATCTGGACCAGAGGAGGAGAGACAGACCTGGACCGGAGGAGGAGAGACAGACCTGGACCAGAGGAGGAGAGACAGACCTGGACCAGAGGAGGAGAGACAGACCTGGACCAGAGGAGGAGAGACAGACCTGGACCAGAGGAGGAGAGACAGATCTGGACCAGAGGAGGAGAGACAGACCTGGACCAGAGGAGGAGAGACAGATCTGGACCAGAGGAGGAGAGACAGACCTGGACCAGAGGAGGAGAGACAGACCTGGACCAGAGGAGGAGAGACAGACCTGGACCAGAGGAGGAGAGACAGATCTGGAGTCCTAACAGCAGAGAACTTCAGCACGGATTCCAAGGTACACCTTTTTCATGCTTTACAAAGAATGCATAAAGTAATGACTCTAATACACTGATATACATGCCATTAAACATGGCTGAATACTAGATCTCCTACACATCAGTGATGTTGAGTGCACTTTATTAGCAAAAGGTTACATTTGACCAAGCAACATCACATAGTGAGAGCTGCGACCCTTTGTCTTTCAGTGAGACAACCGGACAGAGCAAGCTTCCACAGTTGCACTAAGTTTTGATAACAGTTAAATATTATTTTAATAATACATTTATTTCAATGTTGATGAATTTAGAACAGTTTATTCATAATCTGATTATCTTTGTAGTACACTGTTGGATTTAAAAAACACATTCAAATAAGAAAATCATTATATTTATGAACAAACAAACACACCTCTTTCTTAAATAACACACTTGCTCAGCAATAATATGTTTTTTGATATTTCTGTTAGGAAAGGACATGCCTGAGAGACAGGACTGCTTCACCATGTTCTCTTTCTCTGAGGGTCCAGAAGAACATCCAAGAGGGAAAGGAGAAGCTGATGTGATGAGATTTAAGAGCAGTACAGGACATTCACTAAGAGACACTTATATTGTAACACAAAGACCTGCACACTGAATAGTTTTGTAGTCTAACAGGAACTTCATTTGTGTTGTTTTGTGTTTTACGTTGCACCTCAGAGACAGTGTGATTATTGTCAGGCCTATAAAGTTTGGCAAAAAAAAAGTCAGCTGATCAAATGCATTTGCACTTTGAGCTTCACATCACCTGTGCCTTGTGCCGCCGAGTTTGGAACGTCATAAATAAATGGTGCCAATCTTCAGTCAGATGTGAATGTGTAATTTAACATTTTCAGTAAGGATAACGGACAAAAGGAGTGCAAATACAATTTATTGAAATGTGAACTAAAAGTTATCAAGCATGAACCATCACCATTTAAAAAAATAAATAAAAACGAAATAATATACATAAGTTACACTAAATGTTAATCTGTTAATTGACAGGCTAGGCCTGTGCAGGTGGTAACAGCTATGCCCAGCATGGGCTAAGTTCTGTAGGTGCAGCTGGTGTAAGTCCTCCTCCATCAGGTCTGCAGGGTCTTTCCCTGCGAGGAGGACTCCTCGCAGGGAAAGACCCTCAGCCCTCTCCGGCCAAAGCAACAGACAGGACGTTCATAAAGCTGAGGTCTCCCCCAAAGTCTCTAATCATCCATCCTGTGAATATGAGAGGGGAACAAATAGTGTAATAGATGCTTTGGACAATAAGAAATATAAAGTTAACTGTTGAGTTGCTCAGTTTTTTAGATTGACAGGGTTTAATAACACAAACAAAAGGAGAGAAATAAAGATTGGTCTTTCAATAAATTGTGTTGATTTTGTCTTTTGAATTGTTTGTGTGAAGTCAAGTAGCTAGAACTGTTACTTATAGTTTGAATGATACAGTCTGGTTATAATGTGTGGAGGAGGCATCACAGGTAAGAGCACCATTTGTTGTGTTCCATCCACAACACATTGATGTGTGTGTATTTATTTATCTACTATTTCTTGAATCATTACTGTCAGTCCAAAACAAGAGATTTTGTTTTGGTAACATTTAAAAAAAAAAAACATTATCTCTTTTCCACTACACTATCTTGAATACTTTAGTTTTTACGTCACTACGTTTATCCAACAGCTTTAACATTGTAAAGGTGTCACTTCGGACTCTGGGTAATTATGACAGCATGTCCTACTCAGAGCCCTAGAGTCTCTCGGGCTCTGGTCCTACTATTTTGAGAGTTTGAACAAACCAGACCTTCATCTATTAATGTAGAAAATAGTCAGCACATTAAACCATTATGAAAGTAATAATTAGTTAGCTCATTGTTCAAATGAGCTCCAACTACAACAGTTAAGTCAACTCGTGCATCGGTAATAACAATAAATCAAATGATATAATATAATAGAATAACTTGTGTCTACTTTAAATACTCTAACAATACTTGTTGCTAATTATACTAGCATACTTTTACTAAAGTAACATTAACATGTTTAAATGCAGGGCTTTTGTAAGAGAGTATTTCGTATAGTGTAGCATGGTCTACTTGACTTATCTAACCGAAGTGATCGTTACGTTACTTTGCAAACCGTCCCCCCCCCCACACACACACACAAAAGGACACGGTAACGTTGTGATTCACTTCAATTAATGATAACTACGGAGCTTGCTAACAGCAAGGCACAAGGCTACTTCACTCATTTAGCTAATGTAAGATACAAATGCTGTCGAGCCCTCACTGCTTGTAAGATAAAGAGCACAAACTGACTGCTTACCCGAGCGGCGAGCCCCGCTGTTCTCCGTCATTTTTCTCCCGGGTTGTTGTGATCACATGACTGACAAAGCCGTGCTCTGATAGGCCAAGTCAGTTTGATTGCATTAGGGCTCGATTGCTTATCCTGTCTGAGTAGCCCGGATGATGCTGCATCGCAATTTTTGACATCGAATTTTATACACCGAATTTTTTGACATCGAATTTTTTGACGTCGAATTTTTGGGATCTGAATTTGAACATTCGAATTTTTTTTACTTGAATTTTTACATTTTTATTTCACATAGGTAAATTCGGAGCAAAAACATTCAGATACATGATTTTCAAAGTAATTATTTTCAATGCTATAAATTCGGTGTCTAATACAATTCGAATACTTCTGTCTCTTGTTTGCTTCCATAGACACGCTTCAAAGCGGTTTCTGTCAATACGACACAGAGGGCAACATCACAGGTTCCTCCTCCTCCATGTCAAAAAACAAGCTTAAAGCTTGACTCACGTTCAGAGTTCTCTTCATCATAGTTGAATCTTCAAAACTCTAAATCTATCTAACTATATCTAAATTCTCAATGTTTGTCTGTCACTTTACTTCAATCCAGTCTCCCGCCGTCTCTCTTCGTCTCCCGCCGCCTGTCTTCGTATATCTTCGTCTCTCTCATTTCCCGCCGTCTCTCTTCGGTTCCCGCCGTCCCTCTTCGTCTCTTTTCGTATCACTCCGTTTACCTGATTACCTCACCCCCCCCCCTGGTAAATACATTCTGTTGAGCAGAATCTACAGTTTCCAGTATTTTCCGTTTCGTAAAATTATCAAATACGGCGAAGATATTAAAATATGTGCTTCCATTATTCATACTTCTGAAATATATCTGTATTAACTTTATATCATCGTATGTCCGTGTTTATTTTTGTCTGTTTATTGGGTCTTTTTGCATGAAACAAAGACTGGCATATAGTTTCAAGCCAGTACTTTCGACAGAAATACACATATACATCCTGTTGAGCAGGATCTACAGTTTCCAGTATTTTCCGTTTCGTAAAATGATCAAATGCGGCGAATATATTCAAATATGTGCTTCCATTTTTCATACTTTTGAAATGTATTAACTTTATATCATCGTCTCTCCGTGTTTACTGGGTCTTTTTGCATGAAACAAAGACTGGGATATAGTTCCAAGCCAGTACTTTCGACAGAAACACACGGCAATGTTGTCCGGACTGTTGTTATTATGCGGCACAGGTCATGTGATCTGATCACGCCGGCGTGACGGTTGACTCCAAAGGGTTAATATTAAATACATATAAGTATTTTTACAACTTGTAATTAGAAATACTCTGTTGTAATTATTGATGCATAAATGTGTTCATCCATTCAATGTGGCATCTGCTATAATGGGGTTAATGTATGATATTACTTAATAATACAATACATTATAATATATGATATGATAATTATATTTTAATTTTATTCATTTCTTATTTCATAGTTTCTCATTATTATTATTTGTATAGCTCATCTTATTTTTGATGTTATTAATCTGTGTGAATCTGTGCTGTCCTGTTTTTCACTCTCACCCTGTTGCTGTTTGAACTACTGAATTTCCCCACGGGATTAATAAAGGTCCATCTTATCTTATCTTAATGTATAAGTTGATTTACTTCAATCTACTGTACTGTGTAAAAACACCCCAACAATATTACAATAAATATACTGCATAAAGCAAACTATATACTTTATTTGATCTAAAATATTGATGTTTTTTCATTATAGTAGCCTGTGAAAACCATACAGTAACAAATAAGTGATTAAATACTACAGTATTCAGCAAACACAACTGCAGAGCTGCAAACTTTGCAAACAGTTGTCTTTGTGTATTTTGTGAATGAAGCGCCATCTCATGGTTAAATCCTGTAATTGAACAAATGGGGAAATTGGGCAACGCCCCCTAGCAATTTGGCAACACCCCCAGCCGCTGGCATCCGCTGGGCTTTTGACTGGGACACACCCACCTGAGTCTGATCTGGATTGCTTCATCTGTACATCTGTATATGGGTATGTGTAGGAGTTAGAGTTAGTGTGAGGTTGAACCCACAAGCTGTACATGAACCTGTGATCATCTGTGAATAAGAAGATTTATTAAAGCCTAATAACTAGAAGCCTTTTTCCGACTCCCTTTGTGATCGTTACATTGGTGCCAGAAGTGACTTTTCGAACGGAGGACGTCTATCCTGACGGGAGTTCGTAACTGCGTCACGGAGCTAGCCGGTAAGCTAGCGGAGATGGAAAAGTTCAGCAAGATGGGAGTGAAGCAGGAAAGTAGTGAGGGAGAGGAAGATGGAGCATGCGGGTGGTCGAAGGACATGAGTGGTGTTATGGAAATCTTAGACCCAGTCAATACGGTGGAGATACACAGGTCAGAATGATCAACAATAAATGGTGAAACAAACAGAGTTGTCTTTCTGGTTATTTATTCGAATATATTCAAAGACACAGGTCTCACAGAGTATAGGATAGTCTGCAGGAGTGTGCGCAATAGTCATAAAATAGAAAAGCGTATATACAGGAAAGGGCGGGAAGCTCAGAAATCTGCTTTCACACGGTCTCATATTGTTATTAGACACCTGTCCTTGAGCTGTAGATAGTATAACGGTTCTCAGAATATGGAAGTTCTTGTGTGACTTAGTGTGAAGAGGAGTAGTCTCAACATAGTCTGCCAAATCAGCTCTGTGGCCTTGAAGCGTTTTGGAATAAAACCCCTCATTAGAGTATGCAGAGAAAACAGCACATAATAGGAAAATGGCACAGTAGTGTTAGACAATGCTTTTAGAAGCATTTGGTTTTAGCATATAGGAGCATTTAAGAAATGTCCACTACAGTGGAGAGTTCATGAGTGCACGGGAGGCGAGAGAGCGCCTGAGTGAGTCGGCGGTGAAGATGGCTAGAGACGCGGGAATGTCGCCGTCTTCAGCGGCATTTCGCGCCATTTCCAAGCTGGATGTAAACAACAATGGCGCCGCCCATCAACCAGTAGCAGCCACCGCGTCTGTGAAAATACCCAAATACTCGGGTAAGGCAGACTGGGAGGCTTTCCATGCCCAATTTGAACTACTTGCACATGCCGGGGGGTGGTCAATAGAGACTAAAGCACTACAGCTAGCTTTGTGCCTCACAGACGAGGCTCTTTCATGTCTGCTACTACTTAGCCCTGAGGACCGACTCAGCTATGAAGTGTTAGCGGGGGCTTTGAAGAGGCGGTTTGGACAGTGTTTCCCGCCAGAGCTGCTCCGGAACGAGTTGAGTAACCGCTGTAGGGAGTTTGGAGCAATTGAGCAGCAAGAGCAATTGGGGCAGCTTCTGCTAGAGTTCCAGGGCAGTTTCGCCATGAAGGAGGAGGAGGTGGGCCGAACGCATCTGGTAGAACACGAGATTGATACAGGGGACTCGCGTCCCATCAGGTGTTGCCCGCGCCGACTTCCCATTGCTTGTCAGCAGGCTTGCGACGAGGCAGTGCAGAGCATGCTGCAGGCAGACATCATCGAGCCCTCCGACAGCCCACGTGGGCAGCACCTGTAGTCATGGTCCCGAAGAAGACAGGTGGCTGGTGGCTGTGCTCAGACTACAGACCGGTGAACGGGGTCACCAAAAAGGATTCATACCCCCTTCCCCGCATCGATGAGTCCCTGGACCTGGTCGCAGGGTCGTCGTGGTTCTCTTCCTTGGACCTCCGCAGCGGGTATTACCAAGTTCCTCTTGCCCCAGAGGCCAGACCAAAATCGGCTTTCTGCACCGGCCGGGGACTATGGCAGTTCAAGGTCCTCAGTTTTGGGCTGTGTAATGCCCCGGCCACCTTTGTGCGGTGATGGACAGGGTGCTGTCTGGGATTCCCCGCCAGCAGTGTTTGGTTTACCTGAACGACATCCTGGTGCATGGCAGCTCGTTTGAGGCGGCCCTGGGATCTCAAAGAGTGGTGCTGGAGAGGATCAGAGCCGCTGGTTTGAAGCTACATCCAGATAAGTGTCATTTCCTGCAGAGAGAGGTCACTTTCCTGGGCCACAAAGTGGGGGGTGAGGGCATCGGCACCCTGCACGAGAAAGTGCAGGCGTTCGTAGGCTGGCCAAATCCTCGCAACCAGAAACAGCTGAAGAGTTTACTGGGCCTGGCCTCGTACTACAGACAGTTTGTACGGGGTTTTGCTTGCACTGCCGCACCCCTGTTCCAGCTGCTGCAGAAGGACAGGGATTTCCTGTGGTCTGAGCAATGTCAAGCAGCGTTTGACAGCCTTCGGCGTGCCTTGAGTGAATCCCCGGTTCTCGCCCCAGCCAACCCCAGGCTGCCGTTCACCCTGGACACAGACGCTAGCGGCGTTGGTGTAGGCGGAGTGCTCTCCCAGACTACACCAGAGGGGGAGCGGGTGGTGGCATACTTCAGCCGGGCGTTCAACAAAGCAGAGCGACTATACTGCGTCACCCGCAGGGAACTTTTGGCAGTGGTGCTGTCCATCAGGCACTTTAAGTACTACCTGTGTGGGCAGGCGTTCACGGTGAGGACGGATCACTCTGCATTACAGTGGCTCATGACGTTCAAAGAGCCAGAAGGGCAGGTCGCCAGGTGGCTAGAAGAGCTGCAAGCTTTCGACTTCAGGGTGGAGCACCGGGCTGGGGTGCGCCACACGAATGCAGACGCTCTCTCCCGCCGCCCGTGTGCCGCCGGCGGATGCCACTACTGCGAGAAGAGAGAGACTCGTGAAAAGGAGCTGCTGGAGGAGGACATCGCCTGTGCGGCAGCGCGGCAAGTGGAAGAGGTTATCTGTCGGGAGCTCCAGACAGTGGACGTGGCAGAGTGGAAGCAACAGCAAGAGCTGGACGCCGTTCTACAGCCTGTACTGCAGTGGGTTGAGTCGCAGCAGCGGCCATCGTGGGAAGAAGTGGCAGTGCTCTCCAAAGCAACCAAGGGGCTGTGGTCTCAGTTTGAGACTCTACATCTGTGTCAGGGCGTACTACAGCGGGCGTGGAAAGAGCCAGCAACGGGGGAGAAGAGGTGGCAAGTGGTGGTCCCGAGGGGTCTGCAAGAGGTCGTACTCAAGGCCATGCATGGAACGGCAGGCTCTGGGCACTTTGGCGTCACTAAGACTCTCCGGCGCCTTCGTCAGGGCTGCTACTGGGGGCAGTGCCGGAGGGATGTCGAAGACTTCTGTCGCCGCCGTGATGGCGCGGTGTATGGCGCGGAAGGGCCCCCCTGGTCGTTCCCATGCTCCGCTGCAACAGTTTCCCGTGGGGGCCCCGATGGAGAGAGTAGCGGTTGATGTGGTGGGGCCTCTACCTTTGTCAAACAGGGGTAACCGCTACGTTCTCACGGCCATAGACTATTTCACAAAGTGGCCAGAGGCGTATGCTCTCCCTGATCAAGAAGCAGAGACAGTCGCAGATGCCTTGGTGGCTGGCATGTTCAGCCGTTTTGGAGTGCCGGAGACCCTGCACAGTGACCAGGGGAGACATTTCAAGTCCCGGGTGTTCGCCTCCATGTGCTCACAACTGGGCATGCACAAAACACGCACCTCCCCCTTGCGACCTCAGAGCGACGGACTAGTCGAGAGATTCCATCGCACCATAGGACAGCAGCTGGCCATCCTAACGTCTCAGCATCAGCGCGACTGGGACGAGCATCTGCCCCTTGTGCTCATGGCATGTCGTTCTGCAGTCCAGGAGTCCAGGAGTCCAACCTGTTCTCCTGTTCTCCTGCCCTCCTCATGTTGGGGAGAGAGCTTCGAACCCCTGCTGTTTTGGCATTTGGTCAGCCACCAGATTCCCTGGACACGCCTCCAGGGCCTGAGTACGCAAGGAGACTTCAGGACCGCCTTGATTCCGCTCACGCCTTTGCCCGCGATCAGCAGAAAAGTGCTGGGGTGAGACAGAAGCGGAACTATGACACCAGGACAAGAGGGCAGCATTTCCGGGCTGGGGAGCTGGTTTGGGTCTACAGCCCACAACGGAAGAAAGGCCGGTGCCCAAAACTGGACAGTCAGTGGGTTGGTCCCTGCAGAGTACTGGAGAGGGTGGGGGAAGTGGTCTACAGGGTGCAGCTGCCAACAAAAGGGAGAAAAGTGGTGCTCCACAGAGACAGGTTGGCTCCGTACAGAGGAGTCACTTCTCCACAGGCCCAAGGAACATCGGGGCTGGTCCCCTCGACACCCCCACTCAGGTCCCCCGGCGAACAGAGCAGCAGTCCCCCATCAGGGACTGAGTGTCCCCCATTTTTTCGCCGCCTGGGCCAGAACCGGCAACCCCTGTCCTCCTGACCCCAGTCCCAGAAGGCAGTCACGACCCCCGGGTCGTTTCAGAGACTTTGTTTGGTAGTAAAGTTATAGTGAGACCCCTCGGTTCCTGTAGAGGGCAAGAATGCGCCCTGGTCTCACTGGAAGGGATGGTAGTCCACCCAGACCTTCCTAGTCAAAGTACAGTGTGTAGTTATAGTGTTTGTGCTGAGTTTTATTTGTTCCTCGTGGGCGAGGAACTTTGTAGTCGGGGGGTAGTGTAGCGACCCTGTATAGGATGCTGAGGGTGTCACTCAGGCATCCTCCGTCTCTCTGCCAATCATAGAGCTGCACAGTGATGCTGGTTGAGGTGCGGGCCTGTGGTTGGGGGAGGGCGGGAAGTTGTGACGTAGACACCGTTATATATATGGGTATGTATAGGAGTTAGAGTTAGTGTGAGGTTGAACCCACAAGCTGTACATGAACCTGTGATTATCTGTGAATAAGAAGAGTTATTAAAGCCTAATAACTAGAAGCCTGTTTCCGACTCCCTTTGTGATCGTTACAGTACTTTCCACTTGCCAGCTCGGGCCACTAAAAATATTGCTTTAAAAAAATTGTCCTGTGGTATTGGTATTTTGACTAGCAATTTTGTTAAATTGTTTCGTTTATCAACGCTACACAACATAGCGTTCCGTGAGTCGGTTGTCGTTGTTGGGTGAAAAGCAAACAGCTGTTTGCTGCGGAGCGCAGTGCGAGCAGGCTCCCGTGAGCGGCAGCGCGCTCCTTCACTACAGACTATCACGCCACCTAACCATTCGCCAAAATGTTTTTAATACCAGCGGTAACCGGCCAAGCGCCGGGCAAAAAACTATCTTCAAATAAAAGAAAGTCACCGGAGGAGTTAAAGGAGAGTGATAGGGAGCATGAGAAGAAGAGGGAGAGAAAGTTTCAGCCAGCTTTATCGATGGAGTTGGCTTCTAGTGGTGCAGTGACGCATCCTAAAACCCTTTTATAATCTATCGATTAGATTTATGATTCGAAAATTATAAAAGTAGGGTAGACATATGGAGATTATCCGGCTGAACAAAACGTGCATTTATCAAACAGGTTTTTTTTCCACAGACCTTATTTCCAGCTATTTTCCAAAACCCTGTGGAGAAATCCCATTGCTTTTTGTGGAGGGAACCAGCAGCTTACTTCCTGGTTTTAGGAAGCGTCACTGGCTGCGCCTCTCAATATGATGCCAATATAAACAAGGTCTTCTGTCGGCTCTGTACATCAATGCCGACCTATGCTGACAAGTAAGTGAAGAGTAGACAATAGAAAGGTATTGGCAAAATGTCCCTGCAGTTTAGGATAATGAAGGTTCTAATCAAATCAATTGCATAGCCATTACATGTCTAACTCCTAATGACATTTTTTAACAATGACCACAATATCATTATTTTAATAAACCAAATATGAACAATTGAGGTAAATGAGGAATAACTGATGAATCAAATGTTGGAGTACAAGTAGTAATGTAGTTAGTGCATAAATTACTATTGCAACAAATGTGCTCCGGGCCGTTACCCTTAATGTCTACCTCTGCGGTAAGTCACTAGCACACCCCCCCCCCCCCCGTCGACAATTTACTAGCGGTATTTACTTGTGGCACCGCGGTGGGCCGGCGGTACCGAAGTGGGCCGGTCGAGAGTCCCGGGCTGATTTGTAGTCCCAGTCCGCCCCTGCCTGAGACACAGTGTCGTGAAAAAAAAAACTAAAGTACCCGCCGTCGGGGACCTTCGGGCTGAACAGGTTAACTATGGCAACACCAATAGGAACAATCGTCCCTAAGTGGTGGAAAAGTACTGTTCTTTATTACAATATTGACTTACTTCTACTTTGGAGAGAACACCAACACCATACTAAAACGCCAATAAAAGTAAAACATTTTTGTATCCGCTCTAAAATGCAATGTGTTCTTCTATGGCCCAACAGATCACCCTTCCTACAATGTTCATGAACATTTTATTTTTTGTTTATATAACAGCAGCCGGAGTAGAATCAGAGTATCTCCAGGTACCGATTAAGAAGCGTCTCTACTGCAACATAGCGAATGGGTTGAAAAAGTTCACATTATGCTTTGCCCTGTCTCTCGGCGTAGTGAAACTCTTCATGAGAAAATGCAATAACACATTAGTCAGGAGCACAGAGTACGGAAGTGGATGTTTTGGTAGTTTTTATGAAATGCTTGGAGCCAAACAAGCCCAGTGCTGCTGTTGTTCATACAGCAAAAATCAATCATATCCATGCTCAGATTG
The DNA here is from genome assembly GCF_902827175.1 of Gymnodraco acuticeps. Classification (NCBI taxonomy): domain Eukaryota; kingdom Metazoa; phylum Chordata; class Actinopteri; order Perciformes; family Bathydraconidae; genus Gymnodraco; species Gymnodraco acuticeps. Next base: position 2,254,295 of record NW_022991123.1, read on the forward strand.
AGTGTAATGACTTCAACAGCTCAGAATAAAAGCACTGAGGGTGAGGTAAAGCTTTTACACGTAGTACAGTCCTTTGCGTCATTCACAAACATCGTCGCAAAAATATATTTCTACTGCACATAAGTACTGTTGGATGTGGATGAAACGGGGGGGTTACGTATTGTAACCCTAGTTCTATAAACACAGGCGGAGCCCTCTACTGGACTCTATGGGTACTCCCCTCATCAATTATACGCAAGCGTTCACACACTGAAGTTGTATAAACGTAGCTGGCCAATCAGGCGAGCCTACCTGAATGCGGCCACAGTATATAAGGCAGCTACGCCTCCTGACTGTCACCCTACACCCCCTTCAGCGAGCGGCATAGGAAGACAGGGCCCCTAGGTAGAGGGCACCGCCTGTGCTTATAGAACTAGGGTTACAATACGTAACCCCCCGTTCTCTCACACAGGCTCCGCCCTCTACAGGACTCTATGGGTACAGTGGGTGGAGCTCCGATGGATAACCACCCTGTCGTCCTACAAGTCGACCCACCACACTGCCCCTGACCGGCTTTTGGTTAACAGCCACCTCACCCCAACTTCCTCTCATCTGGTTGTGACCGTGGAGAAGTCGGGCCGCAGCCTACTTAGCTGGATAGAACCTAATTGGTCTGAATAAGCCCATAGCTCCACCCTGCAGGTGCCAGCGCAAGTGACTAACACTGCGCACTACGCTTCCCAGGTCCCTAAGGAGCATGGGGAGAGCATAAGTGCAACATGTCCTCCACACTCACACACGCTTACCTCGTGTAGTGTGCATGGACCGTAGTGAGGAAGGCTCTCCCTGCCTACTCATAGGCAGGCGGGGAGGGCCTTCCTCACAGGCGGGGGAGAGTCCTCCAGCCCCGTTTGGGGCTTGCTGCGCACCATGTTCTTCTTATTACAGACACATGCATTTCCTAACATTCTACAGTCTATATGCTGTAAAATGTATTATCTCTTCGATTTACACACGGCATCTATTGCACGTCTGTCCGTCCTGGGAGAGGGATCCCTCCTCTGTTGCTCTCCCTGAGGTTTCTCCCATTTTTTCCCCTTAAACTGTGGGTTTTCTCTGGAAGTTTTTCCTTGTACGATGTGAGGGTCTAAGGATAGAGGGTGTCGTTTTTCTCATACTGATATTCTGAACAATCTGTGCTGTTGTATTTGCTGTAAAGTGTCTCTACTGTAGGCTATTTTTATTATATGTACAGCACTTTGGCTAAACCAAAAATCGTTTATAAATGTGCTATATAAATAAAACTTGATTTGATTTGATGTTCCCCGGGTCCCTAAGGAGCATGGGAAAACATAAGTGCATTATGTCCAGGTGGTCAGATACAGCTTACGGTAAGGGGTGGAAGACTAAAGCCGTCTAGCTGTATAGCCCTCGACCTGAACTAACTCCTTAGGTTCTTGGGAACAAAGGAGGGGTTCGGTCTGAGTGTCGCCCCGCTACGGTCACCCCGAACCAAAAGGCAACTCGGGTGCACCGACAGGGCGGTCATACTCTCTTGGTCGAAGTCAAGGCAAGCAGCATAGTTGTTTTCCATGATAGCATCTTCAGGGAGGAAAGCTCCAGAGGCCCAAATGGTCCTGTGACCAAAGCCTGGAGCACCACCGGCAAATCACATTGCAGGGTGGAGACATGCACCACTGGGCGCTGTCTCCTGACCCCCTGCAAGAAACGCGTCATAAGCGGCTGACTAAAGGCTGACCTGCCGTCAAATCCCTCATGGTATGATGAGATGGCTGCTGCATACACCTTAATTGTGGAATGAGCAAGCCCCCTGTCCACCAGTATCTGTAAATAGGACAGAATAGAGCCCAACGTACAGGATAGAGGCTCTTGACTCCTTCCTTCACACCACTGCTGGAATCCCAACCACTTCGCCCTGTAGCATACTGTGGTGGATCCTCCTCTTGCTGCCTGGATAGTCTGAATAACCTTGTCAGACAGTCCATGCCGTCTCAGCATGTCCCTCTCAGGAGCCTTGAGAGGTTGGCCCAGAGTGGGTAACTCCCCTTTTGCACCTGCTTCCTGAGACAACGCCCCCCAGACCTGAGGAACCGTCCAGGGCTGGCCCACCATCATCTGTGTAACCTCCGCGTACCACGGCGATCCGGGGCTACCAGGATGACTGACAAGCGCTCTTGTCTAACCCAGGGGTAGAATGAGACGCAGCGGTGGAACGGCGTAGAGCAGCTTTCTTGGCCATGGCTTGTGTGCAAACATGTCCACCCCCAAGGGTGGATTGTCCTGCCAAGCCAGGGAAAACCATAGTGTACAGTGGCTGTTGCGCCAGTTGGCGAACAGGTCCACCTCCGCTTTCCCGAACTGAGCCCAGATCTGCTTCACCACCTCCGGGTGAAGCATCCATTCGTCTGGCAGGGGCCCGCCCCTCGACATGAGGTCGGCCCCCCTGTTCTCCCGCCCGGGATGTGGAGGGCGTTCAGAGATAACACATTCTCTGAGGCCCACAACCACAAGTTCTCCGCTGTGCTCAACAAGGCGGTGGAGCGGACTCCGCCCTGCCTGTTGATGTACGCCACTGTGGTGCGGTTGTCGCTCCTCACGAGCACATGTTTGCCCTGTAGTAAGTGCTGTAGGACCAACACCACCGCCCGTAGCTCTAGAAGGTTGCTGTGCCGAGTCTCTGCCACCACCTATAGCTCTCTCTAGGCAGGTCCCCCCCCATCCTGTCAGAGATGCATCTGTGAAGACCGTGATGTGGGAGGTCACCCGCCCCAGTGGAGTTCCCCTCCACTGAGGGGGGGATGGTCACCAGACGTCGTTTGTGCTTCTTGGGATCTAAACGAAGGCCGGAAAACGACCTTTGCAGGCGACGCATATGCAGTAACCCCAGCGGTACCACGAGGTGAGCAGCCGCCATGAGACCCAGAGTCTGCATGATGGTCAAAGCCGTCACCGTTGCCCCCTGTCACAGTCTGCCAACTGCCCGCAGCAGGGATGCCTGTCTGCTCTCTGACAGGGTGGCACGTAGTCTGCCTGCATCGAGCTAAATCCCCAGATACTCCACCTGCTGGTGAGGTATGGGACTGCTCTTCCTCCAATTGACCGCAAATCCCAACTTGGTTAGGTGAAGGATCAATTGGGCTGTGTGGAACATTGCCCATTCCCTGGACCTGGCCATGACTATGAGGTCATCCAGATAAAAGAAAACCCTCATGCCATGGTCTCAAAGTGGCTGAAGCGCTGTGGCCACACATTTGCTGAATGTGCGTGGGGATAGGGAGTAGCCTAAGTCTTTTTTTAATATGGAAGTCATTGCAATGCATTTGAGCTGTAACAATTTGATTCAAATCATTTCACTTTTCTGCATTTCTCCGCTAAGGTCAGCAACACACTTACTTGGTTTTTGTAGCTAAAAGCAATATATTATATATTCGGTTGTTGTACTCGTAGGCTATCCCCTGGAAGGCAAAACGCAAATACTTTGTGCTTTGGAGCAATTTCGACATGAAAGTAAGCATCCTTCAGGTCGATGGTTGTGAACCAATCGCCCGGCTGCACTAGTTCCAGTAATTGTTTTATGGTTAACATATGGAATTTTCTGCAGGCAATGTGCTGATTCAGGCTGCGAAGATCCAGAATGGGTCTGAATTCCCCTGTCTTCTTGGAAACCAGGAAGTACATTGAATAAAGCCCCTTTTCCCTGTCCTGGGTGTGCACAGACACAGCCTGTTTTTGCACCAGGGTCTGAATCTCTGTTGAAAGGAAACCTATCTCCTCCTGGGATGATACATTTGCCTCTCTTATGCCCCTGAATGGAGGAGGGGCGCTGCAGAACTGGAGTACGTAACCCAGTCTTGAGTGTCCTGTCCATCCACTCTGTCAGCACACAGCTGCGCTTCCATTCCCCATAAAACTATGTTAGGGGACGTGCAAGCAGCAGCTATGAAGCTGTGGTACTCTCTGGCAGCCCACTCCACCGCCAAACCCTCCAAAAAAGGAAGTTTGGCCCATGGGGGGCTGACATAGAAAGGGCCGATTTTCTACTGAGGTCCCTGAACGCATATGATACACAGACGGTGAAATGCACTTACTGGAGCTATCACACTAGGCGAGGTGTGTTTCCTAACTAGGGCTGCAACAAACGAATAATTTGATAATCGATTAATCTATCGATTAATCGACTATTCAGACTATTATGCCTTGCACAATTTCTCAAACGCTCTTATTTAGAGGCATGTGGAAACTAACAATGAAGACAATAAAGATGAATACTTGATTCAAAAATACATATTATTAAATTAACTAAACACATTTTGAACAAAATTAACATAACTCTTTATTTAAATTAAAGAGGCTATATAATATTTCACATCAAAATAAACAACAGTGTTTTAACAAATCGTATTAAATAATGTGATGACAGCACTTTAAACAGAATAGCTGACCTTTAACAAAATAAATAACTCAGTTACCTCTAATCATTAACTCATGTTTGTATAATTGTATACACTCGTTGTATTACTCAACTGTTTTTCAACAGTTGAGTAATTTCTTGCATTTAAATAACTGTTTTGATGTGTTCCAGTCAGGCTTTCGTCCAAACCACAGCACTGAGACTGCTCTTGTAAAGGTCTTTAATGACATCCACTTAAACACAGACAGTGGCAGAACTTCAGTGTTAGTATTATTAGATCTCAGTGCTGCTTTTGACACTGTTGACCACAGCATATTACTAGACCGACTGGAGAACTGGGTGGGACTTTCGGAAACAGTTCTAAATTGGTTTGAATCCTACTTAAAGGACAGAAACAACTTTGTTTCTATAGGTAAATACACATCTGAGTTGACAAATATGACATGTGGGGTTCCTCAAGGCTCCATCTTGGGGCCTCTTCTCTTTAACATCTACATGCTACCACTGGCTCAGATAATGAAGAACAACAAAATAAGTTACCATAGCTATGCAGATGACACACAAATTTACGTAACAATTTCACCAGGAGACTATGCTCCAATTCAAACACTGAGTAAGTGCATTGAACAAGTCAATGACTGGATGTGTCAGAACTTTCTCCAATTAAACAAAGATAAAACTGAGGTAATGGTTTTTGGAGCCAAGGCAGAACGTATACAAGTTAGCGCTGAGCTTCAGTGTGCAATGTTCAAAACAACAGATAAAGCCAGAAATCTAGGTGTAGTCATGGACTCTGACCTGAGTTTCAACAGTCACATTAAAACAGTTACTAAATCAGCCTACTATCACCTAAAGAACATATCTAGGATTAAAAGACTAATGTCACAGCAGGATTTGGAAAAACTTGTCCATGCTTTTATCTTCAGTAGACTCGACTACTGCAATGGTGTCTTCACAGGTCTCACTAAAAAATCTATTAGGAAGCTGCAGCTAATTCAGAATGCTGCTGCTCGAGTCCTCACTAACACTAAGAAAGTGGATCACATCACTCCAGTTCTGAAGTCTTTACACTGGCTTCCTGTGTGTCAAAGAATAGATTTCAAAATACTGCTGCTGGTTTATAAAGCACTGAATGGTTTAGGCCCAAAATACATTTCTGACCTCCTGCTAAATTATGAACCATCCAGATCTCTCAGGTCTTCAGGGACTGGTCAGCTTTCTGTCCCCAGAGTCAGAACTAAACATGGTAAAGCAGCGTTCAGTTATTATGCTCCAAATATCTGGAACAAACTCCCAGAAACCTGCAGGTCCGCTACAACTCTGACTACTTTTAAATCCAGGCTGAAGACTTTTCTTTTTGTCGCTGCTTTTAATTGAACTATTCATATCTTAGACTGCACTGTAACTTTTATCCATGTACTTTTTTCTTTTAATGTTTAATTGACAGCACTGTAACTTTTATCCATGTATTTTTTCTTTTAATGTTTATTTTATTAGCTTTTCTTTTTAATGACTGATTTTAAATGCCATTTTCTTAATCTCTTTCATTTTTTGTAAAGCACTTTGAATTGCCTTGTGTTGAAAAGTGCTATATAAATAAACTTGCCTTGCCTTGCCTTGCCTATAATTGAGTTAACTCTGTGTGTTGCTGCTAGCATACATAACACCTGACGTGGAAACGTTACTCGTGGATGGGGCTACAGCGCTACTAGAAAGACAGTCGAACCTGGTGCATTCCTCCGTCTGAATGTGGAGCACTTTTGCTAAATGTTTAGACAAACTGCTCGTGTTACCGCCCTTACATACTAAACTCTTATTGCACTTTTGGCAACGAGCATTGTCCACATCGAGACGGGTAAAGTTTAACCACCTCGGAGCGCGTTCTCTCCGCCATCTCCTCCGTGTGTGTGTTGTAGAGATGGGCGAGTCCTGATTCATCCGGATCATTAACCCGGATCCTAGAAATGAGCTGGTCATGACGAGTCTCCCCTCTCCATTAACCCGAGTCCTTTGAGTCCTACACCTTGTATGACGTACAAATTAAAACTATAAATTGCGTCACTCGCTACTCTCTTTATAACATGTAAAATAACATTACAACGTACCCCAGTCCATCTACCTACCCTTTAGCAAGTAGGATAGCTTCCAGAAGTTATCGTTTGGCTCAGGGGAGGGGACGCGGATCAGTGAAACTTCCTGCAGACCATGCTGCAGACTCGTGGGGACTCAGAGGAGCCGTAAATTACGGCTCCTAACCGTAATAGCATAGCAGACCCAGAGATCCATACTCGTCATGTGCACGAGCATAGCCGCGGAGGTGTGGCCAAAAGTGGGGAGAGATTAACAGTAACATGTTGGAGCCCCTCCTCCAGCTCCCGGCTCCCGCGGCTATATAATGCACGAGTCAACAGCAGACTCAGAGATTCGCAAACCCTGACTCACTGTGCAAGAAAACACAGCAGACTCGTGCGGACTCAGAGCCGTAACAGTAGCAGCAGATTCAGAGATCCAGCAGACTCGTCGTCATGCACGAGTCAACAGCAGACTCAGATTCGCAAATCCTGACTCACTGTGCAAAACACAGCAGAGCAGACTCGTGTGGACTCAGAGCCGTAACCTTATAGCAGCAGATCCAGAGATCCAGCAGACTCGTCGTCATGCACGAGTCAACAGCAGACTCAGAGATTCGCAAATCCTGACTCACTGTGCAAATCATAGCGGACTCGTGCGGACTCAGAGCCGTAACCGTATAATAATAACATAATAACTGAACGCTGCTTTTCCATGTTTAGTTCTGACTCTGGGGACAGAAAGCTGACCAGTCCCTAAAGACCTGAGAGATCTGGATGGTTCATAATTTAGCAGTAGGTCAGAAATGTATTTTGGGCCTAAACCAATCAAAGCTTTATAAACCAGCAGCAGTATTTTGAAATCTATTCTTTGACACACAGGAAGCCAGTGTAAAGACTTCAGAACAGGAGTGATGTGATCCACTTTCTTAGTGTTAGTGAGGACTCGAGCAGCAGCGTTCTGAATTAGCTGCAGCTTTCTAATATATGTTTTAGTGAGACCTGTAAAGACACCATTACAGTAGTCCAGTCTACTGACGATAAAAGCATGGACAAGTTTTTCCAAATCCTGCTGTGACATTAGTCTTTTAATCCTAGATATATTCTTTAGGTGATAGTAGCCTGATTTAGTAACTGTTTTAATGTGACTGTTGAAACTCAGGTCAGAGTCCATGACTACACCTAGATTTTCTGGCTTTATCTGTTGTTTTGAACATTGCAGACTGAAGCTCAGCGCTAACTTGTATACGTTCTGCCTTGGCTCCAAAAACCATTACCTCAGTTTTATCTTTGTTTAATTGGAGAAAGTTCTGACACATCCAGTCATTGATTTGTTCAATGCACTTACTCAGTGTTTGAATTGGAAAATAGTCTCCTGGTGAAATTGTTATGTAAATTTGTGTGTCATCCGCATAGCTATGGTAACTTATTTTGTTGTTTTTCATTATCTGAGCCAGTGGTAGCATGGAGATGTTAAAGAGAAGAGGCCCCAAGATGGAGCCTTGAAGTACCCCACATGTCATATTTGTCAACTCAGATGTGTATTTACCTATAGAAACAAAGTTTTTTCTGTCCTTTAAGTAGGATTCAAACCAATTTAGAACTGTTTCCGAAAGTCCCACCCAGTTTTCTAGTCGGTCGAGTAATATGTTGTGGTCAACAGTGTCAAACGCAGCACTGAGATCTAATAATACTAACACTGAAGTTCTGCCACTGTCTGTGTTTAAGTGGATGTCATTGAAGACCTTTACAAGAGCAGTCTCAGTGCTGTGGTTTGGACGAAAGCCTGACTGGAACACATCGAAACAGTTATTTAAATGCAAGAAGTTACTCAACTGTTGAAAAACAACTTTTTCAATGATTTTACCTAGAAATGGCAGGTTTGATATGGGCCTGTAATTGTTCATTACTGAAGCATCTAGATTATTCTTTTTTAAGAGCGGTTTAATGACTGCATTTTTCAGGGCCTGTGGAAAAACACCTCAGTGAAGAGACTTGTTTACTATATGAAGTAGATCTGAGGCCATGCAACGAAAAACATCTTTGAAAAATCCTGTTGGAATAATATCATGGCAGCAGGAGGAGGATTTCAGAAGTTGAATAATGTCCTCGATGTTTTTATCATTAATCTGATGGAATTGTGTCATGGTGTTTGAATTGATATTAGGTGGACATAGGGACAACACTTTTGCTGTACCTGATGCAGAGGCACTGACTGCTTGTCTGATTTTCTGAATTTTGTCAGTGAAGAAGGAGGCAAAATCATTGCACGCCCTGGTGGATAGAAATGCAGAGGCTACTGACACTGGGGGGTTAGTTAGTCTGTCGACGGTAGCAAACAAGGCACGTGCATTGTTTTTGTTTTTGGTAATGATGTCAGAGAAGAAAGACTGTCGTGCGTTTTTCAATTCCAAATTATAAAGGCCAAGTCTCTCTTTATAGATTTCAAAGTGAACCTGGAGATTTGTTTTTCGCCACCTACTTTCAGCTTTTCGACATTCTCTTTTTTCTGTTTTCACGGTCATGGCCTTTCTCCATGGAGATATTTTCTTCCCAGTCACTTCCTTTACCTTAGTTGGAGCAATATACATTTTTTTATTTTTTTATTAAAATGATCTACTAGCTCATTTACTGAGATGTTAGCAGGGGCAAGTGTGGAAGAAAAATTCTGAATAAACATTTCCCTAGTATTTTCAGTTAAATATCGCTTTGTGGTTACCTCTTTTTGAACATTTTGTGAACAGAAATAGAGCTCTTAAAGAAAACACAGGAATGGTCAGAGAGTGCAACATCAGTCACCACAACCTTAGAGATATTCAGACCCTTTGAGATAATTAAGTCCAGAGTGTGCCCCTTATTGTCACATGCTGAGTCAGTCCATAGTTATCAAGAACACAAAACAGTTCTTTAGCCCCTCTGTCCTGGGGGTTGTCAACATGGATGTTAAAATCACCAACAATGACTAGACGGTCAAAGTCAATACACACTATAGACAGCAGTTCAGTAAAGTCATCAAAAAAGCTTGCACAGTATTTGGGTGGTCTATAGATATTTAGGAACAGAGCTCGAGAGGAGCATTTCAGCTGAAGGGCCACATATTCAAAAGAATCAAAGTTTCCATACGATGTCTTCCTGCATTGAATGGAATCATTGAACAAAATAGCAACTCCACCCCCTTTCTTATGCATTCTTTCCTGACTCATAAAACTAAAGTTGGGAGGTGTTGATTCGATAAGAACAGCTGCACTGTTATTTTGTTCAATCCAAGTTTCCGTTAAAAACATAAAATCAAGATTGTGCTCAGTGATAAAATCATTGATTAAAAATGTTTTTTTTTGCCAGAGATCTGATATTTAATAAAGCTAGTTTAAGTTTGTTAGATACACTATCAGTAAGATGTTTTGTGACAAGCTGTGGCTGACATGGAATCACTGCTACATTTGATAAACTCACACAAACGTTTGAGCACTTCCTGTTTCTAAGCTGATTCACCGCTCTTAATCTATTACCTATCAACACAGATATCGGCAATGCTACTGGCAGGCAGGGCCCCGGCATGTCCTGGAAAGAGTTGAGAGTGCCATACGCCCTTGAGCCTGGACCCAGCACATATCAGTAAGAGTTTGTTGCGTTTTGTACACACACATCCTTATCAGGCTCCGGAGACTGCAGATGCTTTCTTGAAGGGAAGGGAGGTGGTTGATGTAGGCACGGTGATGAAGACGGGGGAGATGGTGCGGTGATTTTGGTGGGCGTCGTTGAGGAGCGGGGGTAAAGGACATGCTGCCAACCCTGCGTATCGCCTTAGTTTGGTCTTTGAACTCCAGGAAGGAATCGGTGCCAACCCTCTGTATCTCCTTCGTGTGTTCAGCGATCTCCAGGAGGGTGGGCGAGGGTGAAAGGGTGAATGGAGAGTAGAGAGAGCTGTGGGGTGAAGGAAGAGTATCCTCAGAGGTGATAGGGGGGGTGAAGGGCGGTGGAGACTCCTCCATTTGTCTCCCATAATCAAGACATTCCTCAGGCGGGTGCAGTGATAGATTTTAAGGTTTTCTGAGCGATGTGTTATGTCTTTCTCTTGTTTTGATTCCTCTTGTTGCTTGTCCTTGGCAGAGGGAACAGATTGATGATGTAGGCAGTTGAATACGTTAGAGATAAACAATTTCACTCCTGACTTGTTCAGACAAACTCCATTTGCCTTAAAAAGATGTCTGCGGTCCCAGAAAAAGTTAAAGTTGTTAAATCTCTCCACTCCTCTTCTGACTGGCGGTAGAGGGCCACTGATGAACACCTCTGCATTTAGAGAGCTGACAGTTTCAACAGACATTTAAAGTCTTTTTTCAGCACTTCTGACTGTTGTTTCACAACATCATTTGTTCCAATATGCAGTACCACATTCTTCACAGTCGGATGTTCAGCCCCAATATGCAGGATCTTCTCAGCCAAGTCAGAGACCATATCCTTGGGAAAACAGAGTACTTTGGTGTTGTTCTTACTACACAGACCTTTTACATCTCTTACAGCAGAGTCACCCACAATCAGAGTTTCAGGCCCAGTCGTTAGCTTTCCCTCTAGCCTTTTACTTTTGGAGTAGCTATTGGTCCTTACCCTGCTGTGTGAAGAGGACAGGTTATCCAGGTCATCAGAAAGAGATCTCCGGTTCTGTGTCAGCGGAGCGTATCTGTTCTGGATTGGCACACTCAGTGGTTTAGGAGGATTGTTTGTAATTCTCCCTTTAGCAGCTGTCCACGGCTTTAGAGCCGGAAACATAATGGGCTTAATCAAAATCGCGGGATCCGTGAATCCAGGACAATGATCGAGAGAGACCAGTAGCCTACGAGTTAGTCAGCGGAACTTCACAGACTCAGATTCGCAAATCCTGACTCACTGTGCAAAACATAGCAGACTCGTGCGGACACAGAGCCGTAACCGTATGGCAGCCGATCCAGAGATCCAACAGACTCGTCCTCATGCACGAGTCAACAGCAGACTGAGATTCGCAAAATTGCAAAATGACCCTTTTTTTTGTGATCAACATTTTTTCTTAAAGCAAAAGACACTGTGTAGCGGAGGTTAATGTAACGTCAGTTTAATATGCTCGTGAAATGCAACAAGTTTTCGGTTTCACCGGTAGGATTTCTACGCTCTTGGTGATGCTGACTCATATGACTCAAATGATTCGTATTTTCCGGATCTCTTCAATGACTGACTCAGAAGACCCTGAGTCGGTAAAAGGATCCGGATTTGCCATCTCTAGTGTGTTGCTGCATGTAGCAGCTGCGTGTGTGTCAACTGCCCCGCCCCCTCGCACACAGACGGGGAGAGAAAGATCGAAAATACATCATGACGCATTTTTTTGTCTTTTTGCATATTAGAAACGAGTTGGCGACACTAAAACTGCGATACAATGCTTATGTAGCAATAATACATGAGATACATTTTTTAAATGTCTCCAATACCGATAAAAAGACCAATAACGTTGGAGCTTAACGGCGCGTAAAACACACGTGATGACGTCACTAACGAATCGACGACTGAATTAGTTGGCAACTAATTTGGTAATCGATTAAGTCGCCTATTCCTAACAACAACAACATGCCGGCCACAATGTCCCTGCACCCGCATAGCGTTTTGACAGCACTTCCTGCGGTTTATCACACTGACATGCGCGCGCCCACTGGGGCAGAGAGTGGGGAATCGTGCCTCATGGGTGCCCAATTATCATCGTAAGAAACTGATTTTGTCAATTTCAACGAGACATTATGGGGGAATGTGGAATTGTGGAGAGATTTGACTGACTCTGGGATAAATGCAATCTTTTTTATTGACCACATTTTTCACACACACAACACTCTTCATTCTACAGTGGGAGGAGGCGGAAGGATTCACCCACCACCCTTGGGTGGCGAGACACACTTATCTCGCCGCCGGGACGCTCTCTGTCGGCGGGACTAACCGAGGAAGTAGTGGGAGCCTTCTCACCGTGACGCCGTGCTCTGCTCTTTGAGGAAGAGCCAGCGGCAGCATGCGGCTGAGCTGCGTCCTCTCTTCCTCCAAGCGTCTGAAGCGCTGTGTGACCGATGTGATCGATCCAAAGAGCCCTTCCGTGGATACGGGGGCCCCAAGAAGATCATCACGGTCCTTCCTAGAGAGCGCCGTGAGTCCCAGCCACACGTGACGTGACCCCACTGTGGCCAGGGACATTACACGGCCAGCTGCGGCCACACCATGGATCAGATTGTTCATCTGCCAAATGCTGCGGTCCAAATAATCACTCCGGTCCTGAGACGGGGGTGTCCTGCTGAGGAGTAATCAGCGACACGCCCAACACACCCAGATTATTTGCCGCTGCTGCCATCTGTGCTCTGAGACGGAATATTTTGTCAAAATACTCCAGCGGGGGCAGAGGCTTCTTACCCTCCGCCCAACCTGCTGCCTGTGGGAGCAGATGGGCTGCCAGGCTCTCATCAAGGGTGGGCATGCCGGGACACACTGTGTCTGTGCGGCCCTGCACCTCGAGAATTCCCACCATACCAGCCACTGGAGCCTTCGTCTTCAGCGGCTGCCGCCACTGGAGCCTTCGTCTTCAGCGGCTGCCGCCACAACGCCTCCACACACTGCCAGTTATCTGGCAACGGGGGCGAAACGAAGGCTGGCCATGGTCATCACCAGGGGGGAAGTCCTGGCGGACAGACCTGGGCGGTGGACCTTTGTGGAAGTGCACGACAACAAGGAGTCCTCGTCATCCTCCTCACCGGGAAGCGGAGCCATCCGTGCAGCTGGAACGGCGAATGCAAATGGCACCTCCCCGGCCCTGTCCTGGTCCCCCATCTCCACCACATCGCTCGCATATCATTGATGAGGGGAGTACCCGTAGAGTCCAGTAGAGGGCGGAGCCTGTGTGAGATAGAAACCCTTCTTTAATTTTCTGCTTTTCAACCTTCCACAATCATTAATCAGAGCTGCAAAATGTCACCTATATCTCGGACCACCCCCCTGCTCATGGTCTCCCTGTTCACTGAGCATCCTGTGAGAAAGTGTGTGTTCATTAAATGAAGTCACGATGGGAGAAGGCAAAAGTTGAGTGAGCTCGGTAAGGGGGTACCATTATGTTATTTCAGATAATTCTGCAGTCAGCTTCCTCCATCATTTGGTTTTAAAGATGGGGACTTTTCAGGTTACACAAATGTAAAAACTGAATGTTCAGGTATCCAAAAAATGGTATGCTTCCTACTGCTTTATTTGTTTGCTAAAACAATAAAATAAATGTTAAATACAAGTCTCTCTCTAGACAGGTTTCTATCCAAATGAATCACAAATTCCAAAACACAAGGCAAACACGATGCAAACATTGCTTGTTTCCATCCACTACTGTTATGCGACCAGTAGAAGTTTGTTTATAGAGTGGTGCAGTGATGAGGTTTTTTAATATACCAAACCCGGAAGTTAGTGTCGCAAGGTCTCCCTTGACAAAAAGCAACTGGATTTTGGTATATTGCAGAAAATAAGCTCTGTGTCAAACACACATGCATGAGACTATTTTTATTCAGCAGGATAATCTCCACATATTAACAACATTTACGCTATAAACGAACTCCATCACTTTCGGTTTTGGACATTCACTAGCAGTGTGTTCAATTACTGTATTTCGTCTCACAAAAGGGGAAAATCTCTTAAGCTTAAGTTCACAACAGACCTTATTTCAAGCCTCTAATCACACAAATGTTAAAAGAGCCATTAAAGGGTAAAATGCTTAGTCTTTGCCGGGTTTTAGGACTAATTCCTGTACCACTATATTGATGCAAGCAAAAAGGTGTCACCAATATTCAAGTCAGAAAACCCAGAATGAGATGAAGAAAGCTAAACAAGTTGATTCAATCAGCTTCAGTCTAACCTAAACAGTTATTAAGATGTAAAATATGTATAACTGAAAATATGACATTTGGGCTTGTTTCATGTATTAAAATCAAGCATCTGCATTAGGTACAGTACACACCCATTTCTGTGTGGAGCATGAAGATAATTCACCTGGTTCAGTGGACGTTTAATTCACATGCTTCATTTGCATCATCATTTATTCACACAAGCTTTTTCCACTGCTCTTTGCTTTTATCTCTATGTTTACATTATTTCACTCAGACAAGCTTCAGACCCTAACCCTTTTTTGCGATATGTCAAGACTCTTTTGAATTGTCCACCTAGGTTTATCCTAAAAACAGGTGGAAGGAAACATGCACCTTCACATACTCACAAACCACTCAAGCAAAAATAGATGAAAAGCTCTCAGTTGAATTCATTGGCACTAAATTGTTCGTACTTGAAATCAACCCAAATTACTGACTGGCTAATGTGTCAACAACAACTTACTTACCTCATACTCTAATGCGACACACGCACCCTTGAACACTCAAATACATCCCTTTGCACATTCAATGGAGCACTTACATGCCTGCATACACACACACACAGGCACCTGCATATATTTATGACTCTCCTTTGAGTCATATTCTAACACCCAAACAGACCATTTTCAATTTCAATGCTGTCTTTCTTTATTCCGCCGGTCCTCCCGTCTGCATTTACAATATCAACTTGATGGCATGATTGAAGCAGCCCTAAATACAGCCGCTGCTTTCCTGCCACCTTCAAAGAAAACTCATATTTTTCAAAAGCCTTGGTCTTATTTTCATATTTTTGGTCATCATTCCAATTTTTTTATATCACCTGCAAAACCATCTATTTTCATTTGCTGTGATCTGAGAATGTTGCCAGATTCAGGAAAGACAACAAACAGTGGTCAGATTATCATAGGCTATAAAGGGGTGTATGCCAGATGTAATAATTGTCCATTACATAGTAAAAGGCGAGGGCACAACCATATAGCTGCTATCACTTGTTAATGCCGTTATAATGCTTAAGATGGAGTAATGTAAGTTTGTTACATTAACAAACTTACCCTGTAGCTAAAAACAGCTGCAACCCCACCCAGTTTGGGAATATCCCAGTTAAGCGGAGTCAGCACTGCCATGATGGCAACATCCATAGCATCATATAACATCTCCTATGAAAGCTGGTTGACGTCACTGTGACCATGTCCATATATGTTACACCAGGGGTACTCAAATACAAATCTTAAAGGTCCAAAATAAATGTTTCAATAAGACAAAGGTCCGTTTATTACGGTCATTCAAACTTTTAAACAATTGCAACAAGATTCTTAACACGAGGTTGCAAAAACAAAAATAATCTGTATGCAGCAGTTTTCATTGTTATTGTGTCTGTGCTTGACCCCTCAGAGTCGCAGTGTAAGAGCTGCACAGTTATGAATAAAGGCAGCTGCACCCTCTTTCATTCAGCATTCCCATTATTGCTTTATAAATGTCTTGCCCCCTTGTGTGTCCACTGAGGTTCGTCAGGCCCAACACATCTTCAACAAACTCCCCCTTTGCCTCATCATAAAAACTCACAAACACCAGCAACTGAGCATTGTCAGTGGTGTCAGTGGACTCACCCACAGCTAAGGAAATGCACTGTGCATTTTTTATTCCATCACAAAGCTGATGAATCAAATCACCAGCCAGTATTTATGTTCTTCTGGTTGCTGTGGAATCTGAGAGGAGATTTGCTTGATTTGACCTGTTATTTCCTCTTTTTGTTTGCCTTCATCATGGTCTCCATCAATTCAGTCATGCATTATTTTATACTTCAGTTATTATCCAGTGGAAAGTCCTTACCTACTGGCCTAGTTAAATCAAAGTGGTTACTTTTTTTTGGCTGGGCAGTGAAGTTTTACACACCGTCTTATTTGACTTTCTCAGGACTTAAAACAGTTTTTTGGGGGCAGACCCCCTCAAAGAAAACAATATATTTACACACGTAAGGTCATCATCTTAAAGGTGGGGTAGGTAAGTTTGAGAAACCGGCTCGAGATACACTTTTTGTTATATTCCATGGAATGCTCTTAACATCCCGATAGCAATGAATATCTGAAGTATTTGACAAAAAATCCATAAAAAAATGTCATCTGTGGAAGCCGTGGTACTGTAAAAAGTACAACCAATCCGTTTAGCCGGCCCGGCTAAACGGATTGGATTGCCGCCCTGTCTGTCAGCCTTCCATCTCGTGCACGCACAAATGTATCTCGTGCCCTCATTGGGCGTGCATTGCAGCAGTACTTCAATGACTCGCTAGGCGGCCACTTTCACCAGTCTGCAGACGTCATGTGCGCGTTCATGTGTGTTGGAGGAGGTGCTCTGTAAGGAAGTCTGAAGGAAGGGGCGGATTCTTTTCGGCTGTGTATTTTCAAATGTTAGTGCACTCGAGCCGGTTTCTGAAACTTACCTACCCCACCTTTAATAGTTGTGTATGCTCATCCGTGAGCAGAGCATCAAGTTGACATGTCTATTACAGCTGAATGCGGCGATTACCATTTCACAAACGTATTAAGATCAACAGCTTTAGAGCGTTTTGATTCAATGCTGAGTACAGCCAAACTGACAGTCTCTTCTCTGTCATTGTAGACCGCAAATACCTCATTCCTTCAGTGCTTGGGTCCGAATGCTTCTCGTTTTGCGCCGTCCAGTTCAAAATGAAATCGCCGCCAATCGTATGTCCACACTCGCGCCAGGACCGGGGGACGTGCATGACGTGCATCTTGTGCTGCATTCACTTGCACTCGGACATTAGAGACTTTCTCTCATAAATGTCCGATGAGCCACAACTTTTCTTTCAAAACAAAGCTGCCAACTGGGGTGGCAGCTGGGGTGGCAAGGCCTATTTTTAGGGTGTCAGTTGCCACCCCGGTAGGTGAAACTAGGCTACAAGCTACAGTACAGATGGAACTAGATGAGCTGTTAACTCTCGCTCTGAATTTTGTTTTTTTTAATTCTCGCTCTGACTTAGACAGGTTGAAAGAGACACACACATTTTTCCCACCCGCATTCCGCGAAGACCCGCCCTACTGTGCCTCTGATTCGCAGATTGTTTGGGGGGAAAAAACGCTGACTGGATGCTGAATGTGATTGGACCAAAGCGTTGACACACACAGGTGGAACACAGTGGAACAGTCAGACATGCAGAGCGCTGTTTGCAGTGGACATAGCGGAGAATTTTGACTCGTTGCGAATGCGTTGTGGCGATGTCTCACATATAATACAGAGAGATAATACATATGAAAACTATAATTTGCTCAGAGTCCGGAGACAGTGGTGATTCGGTCCGGATCCGGACCGGAGTCCGTAGTTTGAGGATGCCTGTGTTACACCCTATGGTCACTTAATGAAAGCTTTAGCGCAAGTTCAATAAGGAAGACCTAACACGAGTCACTTACATGTCACTCTATGGCTCCCTTCCCCCCTCATTACACACGAGGGCGTCACCCCTCAGCAGCCAATCGCTGCACATGCTAAATTCCTTAAATGCCTGCTCTTCCTCCCTGTCAGTTGTCATTGCAGATGATCACACGCAATGGTAGTTGCAATACAATACTCCTTCTCGTGAGAAAAACCGTAAGAAACAACTAGCTCAAGATGTCCAACTCGGACAATTCGGAACACGAACCTTCTCTGGAAGTCTCCGATCCCGGTTCGGCTCCCCACAGCGGCTTATCAACAGAGGCAGACTTCCTCATCGCCCGCAGCAGGGCTTTCCCACAGCCCCAGGCCTCACTCTCTCTCAGCTGCGAGAGCTCGCGGACCAGGTCTCCAGCGTAGCTCCCCAGTCCGGGGCAGCAGCTCCAGTCAGCTCCTCAGAGAGCAGGACGAGGCCGCAGCCGCGGAGGTAAAAAAAAAGGGCAGGAAGTCGAGCCCTCCAGGATCACGTCCCCCTCCAAAAATCCACCCCTTCTCAGGCTCGCCAGGCAGGGAGTGTCACACCCCTTATGGAGAGTAGCGCGGCCGGCTCCCCGCAATCCCTGGCTAGCTCCATGATAGCTATCGATGCTCGCCTCCAGGCTCTGGAAGACTCCGCCACAGGAGCATCAACTTCCGTTGCACTCAGGTACTAGTTTTAACGAAAATGTTTGCACTCACCCTTACACAGGGTTGGGTTGTAACGGAATACATGTAACGGTGTTACGTAATCAGAAGAAAAAGGAAACAACTCAGTATATTCAGCTGGTGTTACATTTGAAAAACGAGTAATCTGAGTGCAGTTACTTTTGCAAACCTGAAGTGAATACTTATTGGAATTTTTGGTGGAAAGTTTCCTCACAATATGTAATGTTCATTACTGGCAGAACCGTGTGCACAGCGCTGCAGCGTATCTGCGAGCGAGAGATGCAGCGTGTCCGTGAGGCCCCGCCCCGCACGCAGATGAGAGAGAGTTCTCTTTCAAAACATATTGGAAGGTAGAAACGGAGATGTTTAGATAAAACGTGGAAGATAATGTTTATGTAGCATTTATTTATTGTCGAAATGACGACATTTATAACGGGATCAAATCTAACTGAATGGCCTGCTGCTGCCGAATGCATGGGGCAAGTAACTGGGAAAAGTTTTAAAAGTTATTACATCGTTTCAGATAATAAATAATAATGATAATGCATTCTATTTAGGGGCGCCTTTCAAAGCACCCAAGGACACCTTACAATGCATAAACTTTTCCAAGGAAAGGTTTTAAGACAGTACAAAGAATGCAGTCTGGGTGAGTTTTTATTTTTATTTGCGGTGCAGATGAGAGAGCTGTCCAGAATGACACTAAAATGTTGTGTTTGTGCTCTTCATAAACCATTAAAACAGTAAAATACGTGTCTCCCGTTCACCAAAACATACCCATCTGTTATGGAAAAGAAATTATTCTAAAGAGAAAGAAGAAATAAAAGAAGAGAAAAGAAAAGATAAAAAGAAGAGGAAGGAAGAAGAAAATATAAAAAGAAGAGGAGGAAAGAAGAACAAAGATAAAAAGAAGAGGAGGAAAAAATGATAAAAAAGAAGAGGAAAGAAAAAGAGAAGAAAGGAAGTATTCTAAAAGTAATCTGGTACCGGCGGGATTGTGGTTAGTTTCTGATGCGCAGAATAAAAATCTGGTTCACCCCATATTTTTACAGGCCCACCCTAAAGTACATTTCTGCCTACGCTACTGGTCCGCCCAGCAGCAACAACCAATCACATGAATCTCTTGCCCCCGACACACAAAGCAATAACAATGTTAAGACGAAGTAAACTGGAAGAAGAAAAAAAAAAAAAAAGTCCCCAACAGGCGAAAACCTACCAGTTTCACCCACTGTCTCTGCCACCTCCCTCCATGCCTCGCTCCTCTGGTTTGTATACCGGTAGATGAACAGAGACTGATCATACAGCACCGGGTGATTCACTACCACTATAATGAGTTTTCCCTCAAATTTTTGGAATATGAGGAATTACCTGCGTAGTCTCTCCCAGCATACACGCGGTCTGATTGGCTAGCGCTTGTACTGGCAGATTTGCATAAACGGGATTTCATTGGCTGACGCTTCTGCCGAGGCGCCAAAAGTTGAACATTGCTCAACTTTTTGAAGCGAGCAACGCCAGCAAACGCTCCACGTCGCTTCCCAAAATACATTTCTGCTAAAAGTGACGTCACCCCATTCAAAGTGAATGGGCAGAAGCGTTTGGAAGCTGTAACGCACGCCACCTTGTGGACGGGCCGTCACAGTGGCTCTGGGCCAGAAACATAAAAAAATAAATAAAAACATTCTGGAATATCACCCCTCCACTCCCATTAACATCCCTCAGCTAGCAGCTGCGCTATCTACTCACCCGGATTCAGTGTTTGTTGACTATCTCCTGTCAGGGCTCTCCCAAGGCTTCAGGGTAGGGGTCCTCCCATCTCCCACAGTGACTTTCGTAGCAAGAAACTTACAGTCAGCCGCTAAAGAACCCAACATAGTTTCCCAGCTCATCGACAAAGAACTTCTCAAAGGATATATAATCGGTCCTTTTAGCTCCTCCCCCTTCTCAGTGTTCCGTTCAAATCCCATCGGAATAGCCACACGTAAATAAAAGGCTGATGTTCGATCTGTCCGCTCCCTGCTCCGGCCCATTCTGCAGCGTCAATAGCATCATCCCTCCAGATCAGTTCTCCCTTCACCATGCCTCAGTGGATAATGCAATAAAGATGATCAAGTTCACAGGGCACGGAGCTCGGCTCTCCAAAGCGGACATTACCGATGCATTCAAGTCATCCCCATTTATCCGTCTCAGTGGAACTTGTTCGGTATTAAGTGGGAGTCCAAACTCTATCTTCGCCGTTCGCCTGACCTTCGGGTGCAGAAGCAGCCCCCGCATCTTCAATTCCTTCTCGGAAGCGCTCTATTGGATCCTGCTGAACATCGTCAGAATCCCCTCCGTCCTTCACCTACCGGACGACTTCCTCCCCATAAACCCGCCACAGGACAGCTCAGGGATCTCACTGGCCAAGTTTAAACACTGCTTCAGGAGTGAGGTGTCCCTCTCTCCAAAGAGAAAACGTTAGGTCCCGACACACTGTTGGAGTTCTTAGGCATCATCCTCGACTCCATAGACATGAAGGCGTCTCTCCCCTCCGACAAATTGCAGCGCATCCGGGACATCACCAAGTCATACTGCGAGCAACAAGTTATCACAAAACAACAGTTGCTCTCCCTTCTCGGACACCTCAACTTCGCCATGCACGTCATCCCCCAGGGGCGCTTGTTCATCTCCCGCCTCCTGGACGCAGCATCAGCGGTCGACAACCTCCATGACTGCGTTTTCTTAGACGAAGGCTGCCACTCAGATCTTCGGTTCTGGTCCCTCCTGCTCGCCCACTGGAACGGAGTTACTTTCTTTTACGATGGCCTTGTGCGTTCCTCTGACTCAATGAGGTTCTTCACGGATGCCGCCCATCCATGGGTTTTGGGGGTTTTCTTCCAGGGAGAGTGGTTCGCAGGGTCATGGCCCCGTCAATTTCTACCTCAGGCCGGATTTAATGAGAACTTGCTTATCACCCATATCATACCCGGGGCATTCCTTCAGGATAGGTGCAGCCACCTCTGCTGTTAATCAAGGTCTCTCTACCTCATCCCTACAACAACTAGGACGGTGGTCCTCCTCCGCCTTCACAACCTTCATTCGTCCGGACATCAGCGCCGTACGAGCTTACCGAAGATCTCTCAGACCCTAACTATGGTATCTATGCATATAACTGGTGGTGGCTCATAAACACATTCATAAGTATACATGTCTCACTAAGGTACCCGATATTCAAACTGCATTCCCGTCCTAGTCCGCGGGCCCCGCCCATAACGTCTCGTCTCACGCGCACCTACACGTAACGGGCTTCATCTCCTGGACACAGGTATCCAAATCCCAGGCCCTTGCTCAAATGTGTCAGTGTAAAATGTATATCCTGCAAAGTCAGGCGTGGACTCGGGCCACCGAACATTTCGATGTCAGTTACAAAACAAAGAAAATAAAGAAAGAGGAAAAAGTAAAGAAGGAAAAGAAAAAGATATATCCTGCGAAGTCAAGCGTGGACTCGGGCCACCGTACACTTCGGTGTCGTGGCTCCGGGCCACCGTACACTTCGGTGTCAGTTACAAAACAAAGGAAATAAAGAAAGAGTAAAGAAGGAAAATATAAAGATATAGCCTGCGAAGTCAGGCGTGGCGGAAGGCCACCGTACACTTCGGTGTCGTAGCTTCGGGCTACCGTACACTTCGGTGTCGTGGACGTTGGGCCACCGTGCACTTCGGTGTCAGTTACAAAACAAAACCGTTCGACCTTCGGGCGGCGTAGTCAAGCCCTGCTAGCCAGGCAGGCGACCCGCAGGTCGTTTTCAGATAAGACCGGCACTGATTTCGGCAGTCAGAGTCTCAGCATGACCCGTAAGCTCCGGCAGTGATTCCGGCCCAATGCCGCTTACATATGTTAATCTATTATCTTTCATTCCCAGATCACGAGTCACCCCACAAGGTAAGCAACTAAGTTCATCTCAGTATTTCATACTTCACTGGTTTTGGGGATTTCATCGGAGCGGTTATTTCCCTCCTGAATGATTATCCTGCAAACCGGGGCCTAATCGCCAAACACCATTACATTCTCCTGTTGTATTATCATGGTAATCATTTCATTCATATGACGTGTAAACAATAAATATGTAATTCTTACATCACGTCTCTCCGGTTTGAACTGTGTTTTTCTTCTGTTTGGTGCAACATTTGTTTTTCTGTCCTCCTATTTGACACACATCCTCTATTCCTTAGCTGCTGAATTGCTTTTTTTCCTTCCCTCAACCAGTTTCCCATAGATTTGACCTATTTTCCCTATTAGTGACTCCATCACCCATCTATTCACCTGTTCCCACTTTCATAATCAGCCTTTCTGTCTGGCCTTTCCCCGCCCACCCCCTCACCTGCATCTCATTCCCTCACCTGCATCTCATTCTCATCAGCCACTCTCCACATATACTGGTCCACTTCCTTTGTCAGAACATCAGTCACAATATTACCTGTCTCCCTGTCACCATCCAACTGCCTTATTTAAGACTGCCTTCACCTGTTCATAGTCTCTGTTTACTTGAGTTTCTACAACCTATACCTAAACAAAATCATCCAGATACTTGTAATATTATGCATTAGGGTCCTATCCCTGTTGTTCTGCATTTTCAACTGTGACAGTATGAAAGCAGAGAAACTAAACCATAGCATAAAATGAGCTAAAACTCACTATCAGCACAATAAAGCTGAAATGAGCTGCAGCTTTTGAAATTCTCTGTAGGTTAGTCACTACAACGTCTCCTTTCATTTTGTTTAGATTGTCATTAAAAATAATCAAAACTGTTGCACACATCATGATACCATGGCATGCTATTCTATTGAAAAAAAATCATTCGAAAATGAGGAAGATATATTTTGAATGTTGACTTATCAGAGACAAGACTTGATTGCCATCACCTGGTGCTGATTGGCAAAAGATCACACACTTCACACTTAAGCCCTGCTACATTAGACCATTTTGGGTAGCAGCTGGATCACAAATATCACATTATACCTAAATACACTTTCATAATGAGATGCAAAGAATGTACAGAATATATATTTCATAAGAAACCTAAAGACCTTTCCAGAATGTACCATACATGTAAGACGCATGATAAGGTGAATATGAAAATGGTATAGAAAGATAAGATCGGAGACAAAAAATAGAAAAAAGCAAGGTATACATATTTTAAAGGTGAGATGGATATAGAAAAAGAGGTGAAAAATGTAAATAAAAAACACATAATATATTTAAAAGATCCAATACAAAATACTTTTGATTCGACTACAATTAAACGTCACTCTTTCATTAGAGACCTGGCTTTCTTGGTCACCTAGGTGAAGCAATAATGTGTGATGGACATATAAGCACAAAAATGTACTCAGGTCTGCTACATTGGCTCTGAGGAGTTTAGTATGTATATCTAATATGCTTCCCTTTTCCATTACTGATTTATTATATTGCCCCTTGTTAAGCCCCTCAATAAATGTGGGTTCTTCCCTCGTTGTGCCTTGCAATCCATGTTTTAATTTCCCATAGCTGCTTTATGTCAGAGCAGTGGCGGCCGGCCCATAGGGGCGCTAGGGGCGCCGCCCCACCTCTTCCCACATACAAAAATATATATAAAAAAAAATATGAAATTTAAAAAAAAAATATTTAAAAAAGAAATATTTAAAAAATATATATATTTTATATTTTTATTTTTAATGAACAAGGTAAATATCATACAATTGGTATCAGTAAAATGTATAATCTACAATAAAATCTTGTTTAAAATGGTGTTACGATGTCTAAAGTTACTGATAAGTCACATGTTTTCCTGCCTGGCCTTGCCCATGGCATTAGTTTATGATTACCGGGCGGAGCCCCCGAGCCAAACAGCAGCAACCAGCACGTTGCAAAAGTCTCAATAGTAAACTGTGCCGCCGAAACATAATTTCAGCCAATCAGCGCCGTCAAATATTTTGGTCACGAGGGCGCTCACGTTGGCGCCCACGTTGCTTACGTGCGTTGACGTGAGTTGTTTTTTAGACTCGTGAGTGACCAAGGTGACGCAGTATTTAGAATGGTGTGCAGGTGGAGTCGCCGGACCTCGGTCCGCACCCAATTCCGTGCAAGAGCTACTCTCCAATCCTTTCGAAAGGAGAAGTTTGGGAGATAAATTGATACTTAAAGACCTTGGACCGGACCAACCCGATTTGTATATATCACAGCAAGCTCGTGAAAAAGACAAAACGTATCAACGAGGCTAGCTGGTAAATGCTATCTTTTGTTTCCCATGCTTGCTCTTCAAACATCCGATCTGTTCAGAAACTAGACAAAAGTTAAACAAGTAGGCTACAAACCACAGACTGTCTGTGTCATGGAGAATACAGTCGCTGGTTTATTTATGTCTGTATAGGCCGTTGTTTTTCGCCTGCCGTCTATCTGCAGACTTGTCAAAGCATTAATTCATGGTTTTTACTAACCGGTATCAGTATGTTGTTACGTCGGCATCATTTTGAAACGTGTATTACAATTTAATCACGGTAAAATATGTTCATTTTGTTGTAGTTGTAGCTCCCAAGCCAGCGCGTCTTGTTTGAATGACGCGAGTAAACACAGCTGGCAGCCGCGGTGAAACTCGAGCGACTAGAGCGATGCGATAGGAGCGTTTAGAGCGAAGCGAATATTCGCATCGCGTCCGGTCTGAACGCAGCATTAAAGCGAGCTCCGCGCTGCATTGGAAACGCGCCATTACATCACCAGAAGTCCTAATTTAAGGGGTCATTTCTCCCCAAAAAAATTGTTTTACTCACAAAATCAACAGCCCCACCAAAAATATTTCCACCAGCCGCCACTGTGTCAGAGCCATATGGACACTTAACCATATGTGACCCGCTCTATTGAAATCAGTCGGAAGTCGCAACGGCTCATTTCAAAATAAACGTGGATTTGCGTAAAAAAATTGTTTTTCGGGTGTTTTGTTTGATTTTAAATAAACAAAATCTTGGCTTTCAGAATATGAAACTTTTATTTCCAAAATCACACGATAAATACATTTTTGAAGCTTGTAAAGGGAAGATGACAGGCACCACTCACTCACAATCTGCTCTTCCGCAGCGCCGCCCCCCCTCCCTCCGGCTGAAATTATGAATGGAAGGCATATACAGTGGCGTTTTTATATGTACAAAAGTGGTGGGGCACAAAAAACGTATATGTCTATATATAAGCTGCTGCAGTGAGGTTCATGGCTGGTGAGGCACATGGCACTGACTCTTCAGGTTTACAAATATTATATTTTGACCTAAATCAAAATATAATATTATTTTCAAAAGCTTTTTTTGTCTGATGCTTCGATTAATTTTAAACACAGTTCAACAAAAGGATACCCAAAAAATGTAATTTTATCATTTAAATATTGAATTGTTCTCTCTTAGTAAGATCCCATTTTCAATAAAATTGCGGTCTTACCTTGACTTGAAGATGAAGTCCATTTGCCTATCCCTCTGGACTAAAATCTCTTCATTTATCTAACAGGTACGTTTCCCACAGATCTTATTTTGAGCTATTTTCTAAAATCCTATGGAGAAATCTCATTGCTTTTTTGTCGAGGGAAGCCATACTTACTTACCATACCAGCTTACTTCCAGGTTTTAGGATGCGTCACTGCACCTCTCTCCTCTCCACACACACCACACTTTTCGCGGCTGTAGAAGCAAACACAATAATGGTGGCTTAAAGCCCACCTCTGCTCCGCACCGTCCGTTAGATGAGCCTGGTCAGATTAATAAAAGAAGTTCAAAACACCGGCATAAAAGTTATAACAATAATCTGATTGTAATGGTAAAAAACACAATACGAAATACAGAGTGCCCTGTAACAGAGCACTCCGGGCTCCCCGCTCTACTGCCGTGCGATACAGATATCGGGACCAGCCATTCAGAAACAGGGGGCATTTTGCATGAATAAACAACATATAGACATATTTGGGGCGGAGAGTCACTTCACTTCCTTCTTGCACCTGAGTTCACTCCTTTAATTTCCCAAGGAAGATTTCACACAAACTCTATTATTTCCCAGACAACCAAACATTGTACACAGATATATTGGTACATTACTTCTGAACAGAGCGTGAGTAGACAAAGGCAGAGTCAATCTTTATCTTCCACCTAACTTCACTCCTTTAATTTCCAAAGGAAGATTTCACACCAACTATTCCTTCCCAAACAATCAAACATTGTACACAGATATATTGGTATCAAACATTGTCCACAGATATATTGGTGCTTGAGATTATATTGGCCCCAGAAAGAACCTTGAAAAGAACATGTGTGTGTGCTGGTGAGAGGAGGTGTATGTGTGTGTGTAGCAGGGTATCTGGGTCATTGAGTGTAAGTGTGAGAAGGCTTATATATATAGGATTACTTTAAAACAGTCCCAAATAATACATGTTCACTTCAATACAGTTCAAGATAATACCTGTTTACTTTAATACAGTTTAGAACAATATCTGTTTACTTTACGGCACACGTACTTACAGCCAATCAGCTCTGAATTATGTGAGATGACGTATGGTGGGGATGGCAGCACTATGCCCCTATGGTCATTATTTTTTTGCCACACACATTAAATAGGAAAATACTCTGAGCATGCGCAGTGTAGTTTTTACACATGGCTCTAAACAGCTCAATAGAGTGGCGAAGTCACGCCCATCTACTTCCGGTCCATGGGACCTTATTTCGGAAAAATCATGTATTGAAGTCAATGGAGAGAGAAAGATTATCTTTTGATCCCGTTTGAATTGTGCAACGAATTACACATATGATGTTTGTCAATTTAAAAGATCCTTTTGCAAGTAAAAAAAATAAAAATGTGCCGTAAAACTGTGAAGTAACACATTTTTTTGTGTGAAGCGCTCAATGAACTACAACTCTGGTCTTGCATAGGTCACCAACACCAAGATGTCCGTCACGTTAGCACATTTCACCTCTTTCTCTCAGAATGAAGTAAAGTATTAAAAGAGGTGAAAATCACTACAAGTCTGGCCATGTTGAGAACTGTACATACACAAAAGGGGAGTTAGTCGGTTCCAGCATGCGGGACCGGCTTTACAAGGTTTCGGTGAGTAACACGAGTGTAATGTGTAACGTTAATGTCATCTAGCTAAATTCACTTACGCGACTCTGGGATTTGTAGTCTTTCTAGTTGCATATTTTTCATAGTCTTATATTTCAACAGTTTTAAGACAAACTGACTTTTTGACATGGAAATAATTTTTTAAGATTGACAAACATCATATGTGTAATTTGTGGCACAATTCAAACGGGATCGAAAGATAATCTTTCTCTCCCCATTGACTTCAATACATAATTTTGGCCTATCGCCGCTGGGCATATAGTAATCATAGATAACACGGCAGGGTCCGTTACAGTTTGTTCTCATCTAATTTCAAATAACAAAAGTCTTGGCTTTCAGAATATTAAACTTGTTTCGGCAAATTCAGATGATAAATACAACTTTGAAGCTTGTAACGGCATAATTACAAGCGGAGAACGGAGTAGCTTAACGTCACCATCCATCCATCCATCTTCTCCCGCTTATCCGTGATCGGGTCGCGGGGGTAGCAGTTCCAGCAGAGAGCCCCAAACTTTCTTTTCCCTGGCGACATCAACCAGCTCTGATTGGGGGATCCCAAGGCGCTCCCAGGCCAGCGAAGAGATATAATCCCTCCACCTGGTCCTAGGTCTACCCCTTGGTCTCTTCCCAGCTGGACGTGCCTGGAACACCTCCCTAGGGAGGCGCCCAGGTGGCATCCTAACTAGGTGCCCGAACCACCTCAACTGGCTCCTTTCGACGCGAAGGAGGAGCGGCTCAACTCCGAGTCCCTCCCTGATGACCGAACTTCTCACCTTATCCCTAAGGGAGACACCAGCCACCCTGCGGAGAAAACCCATCTCGGCCGCTTGTATCCGCGATCTCGTTCTTTCGGTCATGACCCATCCTTCATGACCATAGGTGAGGGTAGGAACGAAAATGGCCCGGAAGACCGAGAGCTTTGCCTTCTGGCTCAGCTCCCTTTTCGTCACAACGGTGCGGTAAAGCGACTGCAGTACCGCTCCCGCTGCTCCGATTCTCCGGCCCATCTCACGCTCCATTGTTCCCTCACTCGAGAACAAGACCCCGAGATACTTGAACTCCTTCACTTGGGGTAAGGACTCATTCCCTACCTGGAGTGGACAGTCCATCGGTTTCCTGCTGAGAACCATGGCCTCAGATTTGGAGGTGCTGATCCTCATCCCAGCCGCTTCACACTCGGTTGCGAACCGATCCAGTGAGTGCTGAAGGTCGCAGACCGATGAAGCCATCAGAACCACATCATCTGCAAAAAGCAGTGGTGCAATCCTTAGTCCACCGAACTGCAGACCCCCTCCCCCATGACTACGCCTCGAAATCCGATCCATGTATATTACAAACAGGATTGGTGACAAAGCGCAGCCCTGGCGGAGGCCAACCCTCACCGGAAATGGGTCCGACTTACTGCCGAGGACCCGGACACAGCTCTCGCTTTGGGAGTACAGAGATTGGATGGCCCTGAGTAGAGACCCCCTCACCCCATACTCCCGCAGCACCTCCCACAGTAACTCCCTGGGAACTCGGTCATACGCCTTCTCCAAGTCTACAAAACACATGTAGACCGGATAAGCGTACTCCCAGGCCCCCTCCAGGATCCTTGCGAGAGTAAAAAGCTGATCCGTCGTTCCACGACCAGGAAGCTTAACGTCACAGCAGGCATAAAAACAGCCGGCGTTTCTAGTGAGTGTTTTCCCTGGGA
Organism: Gymnodraco acuticeps; assembly: GCF_902827175.1. Lineage (NCBI taxonomy): Eukaryota > Metazoa > Chordata > Actinopteri > Perciformes > Bathydraconidae > Gymnodraco > Gymnodraco acuticeps. The sequence continues at coordinate 2,283,563 of NW_022991123.1, forward strand.
AACAAACACAATACACAGAAACACAAAAAGACACCAACACACATACACACTTGCGAGCTTCCCCGAGCTTTCCCTCCGTACTATTTTGATCATTTGCTCCGCTAATAATCAACCAGATCGATGGATTCCAGAGAAGAGGAAACTTTGAAGGCCTTTTTCTCAAAATGATGACTCGGTGACAGTCATTATATAATGTGACATATTTTGCTTAATATTTGGAGTACAACAACAATCCTGATATCATTAGAAAGCTAGGAATCTCCTCCTTCCAGCAGTGTATACAACTCAAAATGTATCTTCGGGTCAATGTGAATGATTTCGAGCAGGTCACATATGTTTAGACAAATAATTGATGGAGAGAAACATTTGACGGTGGCAGGGAGTATTTTGCTTAATTTATTAACACATTTGATCCGTCACTTTTTAAGAGTAGGCTACCTCAAACTTGTTCCATAATTGAAGTGGAACAAGATTAATGTATAGCTTGGAGTATTGTGTAAAAACTTGTGTATTTTACTTTTATACTTCATTGTTAATAAAATTAATTTAATTTAAATCCTTTTTAAACCACTAGCCATTACCTGTCAAACTTTTCCCCTCTCCTTTTAGGAACTAGTGACTGTATTTGTGTCAGTACTGTATTAGTGATCATTTTACTTCCGGACTCCTTGGACTGCTGAACTGTGTTTGTGTGCTGCGATGTTTACTGCTTGTGTTGACACGCTCCTGGAATTTGTGATCCAGGTGGGAGATATGGAAGCCGGGGGGGCTGCTGAGACGTGCATAGAAATACGCTTCTGGTGAGAGGCGGCCTGCTGACTCGTGTGTAACTCCGCTCTGAACACGTCCTTTCAAGTAAGCCTTTGAGGGTATATAGCCTAAAGTGCTGTTGCCCACAAAACTCTCGTTCTCACAATGGCGAGTCAAATGAAGCGCTTCTGAAGTTCAAAGGAATCAAAAATAATGTTTCCCCACGTCTAGTTTGCACACTGATAACTGTATACTGATGGTTCCTGTTAGGAAGGATGAATCACATTTGTGAAGGGAAGCCAGATTGAATTAACTTCAGAAAATAATTAGGTTCCTCAAAACATTTTCCAGCAAGTATTAGTTAAGAATAAGTTGCATTTTCACAATTTGTGGGCTTCTGTGGTCAAAATGACCTGACTCAACTTTTTCATTCAAGTTTTTTACAGTTACATTCACCTTTGTCTTCTTCGTGGAGCTGGAAGGATGGTTGGGAGTGCAATTTTTGAAACTCTTTCGCCAGAAGCTTTCCTTGTTTGTTTTATACAAAGGTCACAGATGTTTGGATGCCTGCTGTGGTGCCCAGCACACTTAATGGGACCTTTACAGTTTTCGTCCCCGCAAAGGTAGCTCTGCTTCTGCAGGCCATAATAAAACCTGCAAAAGTGTCAAACTGGCTGAAAAAAGCATTTCCAGACACACCAACAAACAACCACGTGCACATATATCCTTCGTTAAGCTATTACACCTCCACAACGCCAGCTGGCTCCCACTGAGATGCCTTCTGTTCAGCAGACAGATTCTACATGTTTACAGCAAATGGATCTCAACTGCCATATATTTATGTCCCCTGGAAGAAATAAACTCAGCATTTTTGTGTGTATCTCTGTGTGTGGGTTCAGTTTACATTCTCATCAATTAATTTCTCCCAGATGAGATTTTGAGCTCATGTGCCATTTCCAGCACAACCATTCTGAGAGAAGCCGACACAGAGCTCTGATGGCCTCCCGTGGAGAAGAGCTATTAGCTGTTTGCTAAATGGTCCCAGTGAAGATGCTAACATTAGCTTGATCTCTCATTCAGTTAAGGTTATTAAATTCAGTTCCTGACAGATGCAAAAAAAGCCAGAGATTATGGAATTAAAACAATAAATAAAAGCAAGGATAATTGTGTGTTATTGGTGAGTAAATAACAGTGTGTTATTTTGAAAAGAATAACAAATTAGAAGGAAAAAAAATATTTAAAAAAGACAGATTTCAGTATTCTGAGGCTCTGAGCCCCATTTATTTTCCTCACAGACGGCAACAAAAGTCCGAAATTATACGATTTAAAATAAAAGCAATAATTGTGGCTTGATATTGAGAAAGAACATGTTTTTATGAACCACACAGCTTCCGGTCTTCCACGACCCGACCGGAGAAAAAGACGTGCTGCAGGCACGAAACACATTACCAGTAGAAATACATTGCTTTTAAAATCGTGCTGTGCAACACAAAAAAAAAGGGGGAAATCGTGCTTAGTGAACACGAAATGCCATGAGACTGGGTTGTCTGTTAAGCCCCAAGGTCCTCACCAGCGGGTACTACTCAGGGGATCTTAATATTTAAGAACCTATTAATGTGTTATATCAGATTAACGGGAATAATCTCAGCTAATTGACGATACAAACCATTTTTACCAAAACAAAACAAGTCTCATAAGAAGCATCTAAATGACTCCTGAGCGAAAAATGCTAACGCACTTTGGCACAGAACTCAAGATAAAAGTACCCTTATTACTTATCGTAGCTGCACATACAAGATATCAGATTAAAGCTGAGATTCCACAGATTATTTAGGTATATATATCATCACTGAGTGATCCGAACTCTTGACAGGGGAAGCAAACACAGACATCACAACACGTACCTTTACGGAGCTTTTACAGGAGATCGTCTCACCGTAGCTGTCAATCTGATCAAAAGACTTGTTCAATGGCATTAAAACGAGAAAAAACGCGGCTGAATCGGTTAATCCATAGGTTGATAATGTTTCTGGGTAATATTGTTTTTATTTATAATCCATAATTCCATTTGTATGTAAACATCGGAGAGTAAAAGTTAGCTGCTAATGGTAGCCACCAGAGTTATCGCAGCTTCCGGTCTTGGCTATGCGGCAGTCTCACACACATTACCAAATAAGGAGTATGTGGGAGTTCCCTTCGATTCCATTGGCTCTGACGGTTAGAAAGAGATGTCAATCAGCAAAATCGACCAAGGGGGGCCAGAGACAGGTCAAATGACCCCAGAAGTGTTTTTTTTGTTGCTAAATCTCTATAAAAAGGTCAAATTTCACTTGTTTTGCATCAATCTTGATACAGGGTACTTATATGTTGTAGTTTGGATTCCTAAAGCTTTTAGTCTACCATCCCATCATTCAAGGGTGGTTTTCACTATAAGTAATCTTTTTTTTTCTTGGACGGATACAATCATTTAAATTTTTTTACTGTGAAAAACAGGCTCGGGGCTTAACAAGTTTGTTTAGCCCTGAGCCTATTATTCAGGTCTCAGGCTCGAAAATGACCATATCTTCCCTTCTAAAAGGGTTACATTAATAATCTTTTTCCTCAAAGTAATGATAAACCTTTGAGTTGGATGTAGAAGAGTCAGAACAATATAGATGTTTTTTATTTTAAAGAAAATTCAGATTGAACATAGTAAAAAACTGTAAATTATAGTGTCCGTCCAAAAATTATTGTTTACTTATAGTGAAAACTACCCTTGGATGATGGTAGGGTAGACTAAAAGCTTTAGGAATCCAAAGTACAACATATAAGTACCCTGTATCAAGATTGATGCAAAACAAGTGATATTTGACCTTTTTAGAGAGGTTTAGCCAAAAAAACTCCACCTCTGAGGTGATTTGGGTGCAACTGGGGGTTTCACCGTTTCTCTGGAACCCATTGGTCGATTTTGGTGATTGACATCTCTTTCTGACCGTTAGAGCCAATAGAATCGAAGGGGAAATCTACCCACTCACACACAAGGTAAAACAAAAAGGTGGGGGCTTTGAGCACACAGTTTTGCATGAGAGTGAAGCTGTCTCTAGCTCTGACATCTGGAAACCGAAAAGCAGGTTTATTGCTCATGGATTATCAGAAATCATTCAAAGGGACACAGACACATTGGATTAACCTATGGATTAACTTCAGCAGCGTGTTTATCATTTTAATGCCATTGAAGACCACGTTTGACCAGACAAAGACACAGGAGAGCCATGTTAGCATTTGTAGCTACCTAGCGCCACATGCTTTTGTTTATAAAGTCGCAATTTCGTATAATGAGGGTATCTTTCGATTCTATGTCACCTCACGATGTGAAACGATGTGTTGTTGGATGTGCAAAGATAAATAATAAGGTTTTGTGAGTAAATTTCGGTGCAGTAATCTGTTAGCATTTTTAGCTCATTGCTAATTCAGAGGCTCAGCGTTAGCATTGTGGGTTTTATTTTGAAAAATAATAATAATGATCAGTAAGATGAGTTTCTTCCCGTTACATGGATATAAAACATTCATAGTTTATTAAATGAACATGCCCTCAGACACTGTTTCCTGCAAGATGTTGCGGCAGTGCCCCGGTACCGGGGTCTCTCGGGTTTAACAGATTAATAAACCATATTACATTACTCCTCTATAAATATTAGTAAGGGACAACTATTAAATACAGGATGTTGTCGGACACAATCTATAAAGCATGACTATTTCAAATATATATAATAATAAATATGACTTTGATTTTCAAATGTTTAGGAATGCAGGCCTTTTGCAAGCTGGAGAAAATGATCTCAAATGCGAGGATTTTGAAAGCTGTCGCCAAACTCAGCCCCCACCACCTGACTTCATCTTTGGAGGCATTCCACGGCGTCATCCTACGCTTTGCTCCAAAACAAATGGTGTTTCCATTTCTTGGAATCTTGTGCAGGTAAAATAAACCATAGTTACTTATAATTAGTGACAATTTGTACATCCTTTGCTATTATTTACATTTTATTTTCTCATTACGGAAATTAAAGACTGTACCTGGCAGCCTTGCACTATAATGAAAACGCTGATCGTGCACAATCCACTACATCCACTGGAAAGCCTCTGTATAAACTGCAGTTCCCAAAGGCCAGGAAGGAAGAATGCAGAGCAAAACCCATAAAGACTGACCCCACATTCCGTAAGTGTTTAAAATATTTATTATACAACTATTTACATAACAAAATGTACACGTTACATTGGATATTTTACATTTCAAATATCTTTCAAAACAAACAGCAGCATTACAACAATGGCAGATAAATGCAGAAGTAAAAGAGTATAGACTTCCATGTAAATTAGGACGCAAGCACATGAAAAATAAATATATAAATCTGTTGAAGGTGCCAGTAATTTTCACATGTATACATGAAATTCGTATTGCACAATCAATTATAAAATAAAACAATATTTGAAAAAAAGTAGAAAGAACTTTCAGTTTTAGTTTTTTCACATGCATATAAAAAGCTAAACCAAATATTTGTTTTTGTTTTTGTTTTTTTAATATTGCACAGATTACGTTGCCAACTTGATGGACCTCATTTTCAACCAAGTCTTTGTGGACCCTGCACCATTCACACAGGAGGTTTTGAAGATACCCATCCCAGAGGACCTGTGTTCCCAATACGAGCGACCTGACAGGGAGGAGGTCATCGCAGGTTATGCTACACGGTTCAATTTGGCTGCTGTCTGAACCCAACATAGACGTTTTGCGGATCAGGAAACTGCGAATCCTGAGTATAACACAGGCCGGAATCACCACTCTGATCCTGCGTCCAAGGAAGCCCCAGCACCAGCTCACAAAACTTCTATAGGCTAGATACCTGTGACGCCTGAAATAATTGCAAAGAATAATTATTCAAAAGCCTATGTCATGTATGTAAATTACAAGTATATTTACTTATTTTTTATGGGTTCAATGAACCGTTGATTTTATTAATAAAGTTCCGACAATTTATATAAAATGTGTCAGGATTATTCATGTTTGATGGGTAAAGTATATGCAGATTTCAAAAGCAAAAGGTTGTGTGTGGACTTTTTTTGTCATCAACAAATGGGTGTGTTATGCCATTGCTGTGTAGTATATAATATAATAGTAACGCCATGTACAATGACAGAATTAAATGAAAGATTGCATAAAACCATATACACCAGTATTTATTTTCATGAACAATATTAGCATACATTTTACAAATTCAGTCATACAAAAAAATAAACAACAAACCACTCACTGCTGTATTCCATATTCAGCTCTGTATATGCATTCTGCAGGGAGAACACATGCTCCAATCCAGGATGGTCCACCATACAACGCACAGAGTCCTCAAGTTCCTGCAGCCGTCTTGACACTTAGTGTGATAAACATATTGAATGACATGTGAACAATGTCTCTAAACAGATAACTTAGTGAAGCTATCAAAAATGTTACCTGTGGTATCTCAATGCAGCACACATGTACACCTGTATAAAGAAGTCAATAACTGAGCTTCTAAAAACACATGAAACTACACACAATGCTGACAACTGAGGTGTTTAAGCATCTGGAGTTATACTTTTTATGACCCAAAGTTATTGAACTTTCCAACAGTAACACTTGTTGCACAATGTTGGAAGAAAAGGATTGTAAACTAATAATAAACGCAATGCGGCCATTGTATATATGCTGAAAAGATGAATGTCTCCCTATATAAATATATATATGTACCGCTGTTTTTGCGTTACAAACTCTACACATTGCATTCTTGCTAATTAGCCAAAATATTTGTCTGGGAGAACATGTTTCTTCTCCTCTCGTATTCACAGCAAGCATGGTAACATGACGTTCGTGCCGGGGCCGTGCCTCGCCCCCCTCTTCTGCAGAGGGGCGTGGTCAGCTGCAGCTCATTTGCATTAAAGCTACGTCACAGAATCAGCCCTTGCAAAAACAGGGCTGGAATAGAGCAAATAGAGGCATGGCTAAAATGCATGATCTGTTTGGTATTTTGAAAAAAAAACTTCACAGACATGTTTTATATAGGTATGGCCCTACAATATATTTTTCAAATATAGCATGATAGGTCCACTTTAAGCAAAATATGTCACATTATATAATGACTGGTACATAGTTATCAATTTGAGAAAAAGGCCTTCAAAGTTTTCTCTTCTCTGGAATCCATCGGTCTTGATTGATTGTTAGCGGAGCAAATTATCAAAATAGTACGGAGGGAAGATATTTTGGTTTGGATTACTGGTCTGGGGGAAGCTCGCGAGTGTGCGTGTGTGTGTTTGTGTATTTTTGCGTATTGTATTTGTTTCCCGGGGAAAACACTCACGAGAAACACCGGCTGTTATGCCTGCTGTGACGTTAAGCTACTCCGTTCTCCGCTTGTAATTATGCCGTTACAAGCTTCAAAGTTGTATTTATCATCTGAATTTGCCGAAACAAGTTAAATATTCTTAAAGCCAAGACTTTGTTTATTTGAAATCAGATGAGAACAAACTGTAACGGACCCTGCCGTGTTATCTATGATTACTATATGCCTTACATTCATAATTTCAGCGGAGGGAGGGGAAGCGGCGCTGCGGAACAGCAGAGTGGCGAGGGAGAGCTGTCATCTTCCCTTTACAAGCTTCAAAAATGTATTTATAGTGTGATTTTGGAAATAAAAGTTTCATATTCTGAAAGCCAAGACTTTGTTTATTTAAAATCAAATAAAACACCCGAAAATCCACGTTTATTTTGAAATGAGCCCTTGCAACCTCCGACTGATTTCGATAGAGCGGGTCACATATTGTACTTTTAGAATCCAGAGGCCTGTACTAGGAAGCCGGTTCAACATAACCTGGATATGTTTGAGTTAGCCGGTTGGCCTAATCCAAAACATACGCGCTGTCGCTAAACGGTCCTACGACATGGGATTGCTCAAGCCAGCCGTGTCCAATCTAGTTAGGTGCGCGTACACATAAAAGGGGCGGGGTTAGCTACATTTGACCAATCACGGTTCTCCAGCCTGCGTTTAGATCCCAAGAGGCACAAACGACGTCTGGTAACCATCCCCCCCTCGGTGGAGGGCAACCTCCGGTTCTGGGGTCCCCGGATCACCTCCGGAGGGGGTCTCCACTGGGACGGGTGACCTCCTACATCACAATGTTCACGGACGCATCCAGAACAGGATGGGGAGGGACCTGCCTGAAGAGAGCTATAGGTGGGCGCTGGTCTCTTAACAGAAACACGGCACAGCAACCTCCTAGAGCTAGGGCAGTAGTGTTGGTCCTCCAGCATTTCAAGCCCCTAATTCAGGGGAGACATGTACTGGTCAGGAGCGACAACAGCACCACAGTGGCATACATCAACAAGCAGGGGGGAGTCCGCTCCACCGCCTTGTTGACCACAGCGGAGAAACTGTGGTTATGAGTTTCAGAGGTGGTGTCATCTCTGAGAGCCCTCCACATCCCGGGACTGGAGATTAGGGGGGCCCACCTCATGTCGAGGGACGGCCCCCTGCCAGGCGAGTGGCCGCTTCACCCGGAGGTGGTGAAGCAGGTCTGGGCCCAGTTCGGGAGAGCAGAGGTGGATCTGTTCGCCAGCCGGCGCAACAGCCACTGTGTGCTGTGGTTCTCCATGGCTCTGGGCGACGATCCGCCCTTGGGGGTGGACGCGTTCGCACACGAGCCATGGCCAAGAAATATGCTCTACGCCTTTCCACCGCTGCGTGTCATTCTCCCTCTGAGGCGAGAACGTCTGTCAGTCATCCTAGTGGCTCCGGATCGCGTCGGGGCGCCGTGGTACTCAGAGATGACACAGATGAAGGTGGGCAATGTCTCAAGAGGCAGGTGCAATCGGGGCATTACCCACTCTGGGCCTACCTCTCCAGGCTTGGCTCCTGAGAGGGACAGGATGAGTGTCCGACAGAGTTATTCAGTCTATCCAGGCAGCTAGAGTGGGATCCACCACAGCCTGTCACAGGCCAAAGTGGCTGGGATTCCTGCGATGGTGTGAGGAGTGGAGAATAGAGCCCCTATCTTGTGAGTTGGGCTCTATTTTGTTCTACTTACAGTTACTGGTGGACAGAGGGCTTGCTCATTCCACAGTGGAAGTGTATGCAGCAGCCATTTCGTCCTGCCATGAGAGATTTGGAGGCAGGTCAGCCTTTAGTCAGCCACTGATGTAGCAGTTTTTACAGGGCGTCAGGAGGCTGCGCCCAGTAGTGCGCGTCTCCGTTAGTGCTCGAGGCTCTGGTCACAGAACCATTTGAGCCTCTGGAGCTCTCCTCCCTGAAAGCACTGTCGTGGAAGACAGCATTGCTACTTGCCTTAAAGTCAGCCAAGAGAGTGTCCGAGATAACCGCTCTATCGGTGCACCCGAGTTGCTTGCTGATCCGGGGTGACCAGAGCGGGGCGACACTCAGGCCGAACCCCTCCTTTGTGCCCAAGAGCCTAAGGAGTGCGTTCAGGTCGAGGGCTATTCAGTTAGAGGGCTTTAGTCTTCCACCCCATAGTGGGGCCAGGGAAGCTAAACTGCACCTCCCCTGCCCGGTGCGTGCGCTAGCATGTTATGTGGAGCGCACCGCTGCCTTTAGACGCACTGAACAGCTGTTTGTGTGCTTTGGGGGCGGGGTGACCGGGAAAGCTCTGTCCAAGAAACGCCAGGCAGGATGGCTCTGTGAGTGCATCGCACATGCCTACGGACAGGCGGAGAGAGCCTGCCCCGCGGGGGTCCGTGCACACTCGGGCTGTGGCTGTGTCAACAGCCTTATTCAACGGCGTTAGTTTTTTTTTCTCCAATGGGGGGAACTGACAGAAAAAGTTTGAGAACCACTGTTTTAACCTAAGCATTTATCTTTTATTAAATTCAACCTAAAACAAACATAATGTACCTAACTTGTGCCACATGTAGAGTAACAAAGGTCAATATTTTCCTAACCCCACATTGCCTTAAACTAACCAAGAAGAAGATAGCCTGCATGTCGAAAAATCTGAATTAGTAGTGAGTAGGCTACAAAAGGGTGTGCATTACAAAGGGTCGCAACGGGCCCTGACCTTGCCGCCGGATTTGACGAGTTGGTAATGAAAATGTGCACTGATGGACATATGCTGCAAAACCTTTGTGTTTTCTTGTAGGTTTGAAGAAAACACCCGAAACTTTCTCCGTGCCTTCTCTACTTCAGCTTGTTAGTCCCTCAGCGTGCTCTCAATCTAATGCAGGTCAGCCATTGTTCATCTCCTCTGTTACGTTCCCACAGGACAACTATGCCCAAAGATCCAAGCAAAGAAAAAAAACCTGCCCACTCAGCAATCAGTGTGTCTCTGTGGGAGTCTGTCTCTCTAGCTGTGGGAAAGAGATAGAGAAGTGAAATATGTTTTGTATATAGATAGAAAACATTGTTATACTTTACACAATAAAACAATATCTAAACCAATGCTTTTTTTGCCAACACTTATGTACACTGTATATTAGTATTGACTCATTTTTAATGTTCAAAAACCTGGAAAACACTTTAAATTGCTAAAGTAAATGTGCTTTCTGCCAACCACAGCATCACTCCCTGCTGTTTTCACCTAGCTGCACACCGGTTAATAGCGGCTTTATCAAGGATTAGCATTTAGCATAATTAGCTTAGGGTTAGCTTTAGCGTAATAAAAGCACTAAAATGTTATTTGATGTTCTGTTTGTATCATTTTGGTCATCAGTGTCTCCAGACTGAAAATGTTTAACCATCTGACTAGAGGGTAAACCAGTGCAAATCATAACCAGAATAACAAATTAACACCTGTTTAAGCAACTTTTTTAACACACCTCCAAATCTAGCCTTATCATGAGTAGCTGTCGCTAAAACAACATTGATGATTCATTTTGGGTGTACAATGTTCCCAGATAAGCCATTTGAAGGTTAACCATTCTTCTTCAGTCCAAATAATTATTAATATTCTATAAAGATTCTGTCCCACTGTACTTTACATTCATTCTTATCTGTAATGAATCAGTACTTAAGGTATCTTTTTTATGAATAAAAAAACCGGTATCCAATTAAGTTCATTTCATTTTGCTTTGAATTATATATCTACTTTATATAACCTGTGAAATATATTCTTAACCAGTTTAAGAATGACGAATGTTTGGAGTAGTGGTCCCACACATGAATATGGCCTTGAGATGTCAAGTGTATTGTTCTTTCACTGTAAGTCAAGTAGTGTTCTGTTTCATCTGCAGGTTCCACAGGAACTGGTGAGTCACTTGAACTGGTTCTCAATCAGAATAAGTACAAACTATTTTCTATTAGTATTTATTGGTATGAAATCATATGCATTATCAATTGATAATCACCTCTAAATACAAGCCACATGTGGCCGATTCCATTCTTCCATATATCATTTGTGTCATGTTGGTATTATGTCCTTATGCGTCATTTTGTCCTCATGACATGAAAAATGTAACTGAAAAACACATCATGATGTCTACATTTTTAAATGCCAATGGTGATATATTACTACTGTGTCATACATACTTTTCCTGAGCATGACAAAGGAAGATTTTTTCTATCATCATTTCGCTATATTTATTTGTATTGAAGGCAAGGCAATTTAATTTATATAGCACTTTTCAGCACGTGACGATTCAAAGTGCTTTACAAAATAAAAACAAGACATTTAAGAACAAATACAGCATAAATACATTATTAAATGGCATTTAAAAACTGGCATAAAAAGAGATAAGATAATGAAAAAAATAAATAAACAGCAGGTACAGGTACAGTATACATGACTAAAAGGCATACTGTAGTGTGAGTATGAGCAGCTCAATTAAAAGCAGCGGCAAATAGATGCGTTTTTAGTCTGGCTTCGAAAATAGGAAGTGTTTCGGCGGACGTGCACGATTTGGCCAGTTTGTTCCAGATTGTTGGGGCATAATAACTAAAAGCTGCTTTTCCATGTTTAGTGGTTATTCTCGGAACAGAGAGCAGACCCAGAAGACCTGAGACTCCTGGATGCTTCATAGCGATGGAGGAGGTCGTCTATATACCTCGGTCCTAAGCCATTTAGTGATTTAAAAACTAGCAGTAGTATTTTAAAATCAATTATTTGGCAGACTGGAAGCCAGTGTAATGATCTCAGAACAGGAGTGATGTGATCCACTTTTCTAGTGTCAGTGAGGACTCGAGCAGCAGCGTTCTGAATCAGCTGCAGCTTTCTGATAGATGTTTTAGTGAGCCCTGTTGAATTGAAGACATTGAAATGACCATGATGTTAACAAGCTGGCATGCTTGTGGCAAGTCAATCAAATCTATATGCAATTAGACCATCTTAAAACAACAGTAATTTAATGAATAACAAAAAAAGAATTAGAGATGCAAAACTTCACCAAACTAAAAACAATGCATAAAAAGAACACAGACAAAAATAAATAAATCTACATCTGAATAGAGGGCTTCAGTTATTAAATGTACTTTAGAAAACCAATAAAAAAAGGATCATGAATTTCAATCAAAGGATCTGCATTTGAAATATTGCTTTTCTAAACAAAAAGTAAACTCACTCTTCATTTCACAGATGATTAATTTGGATCCTTTTGAGGAAAAGGCTACATTGTTGCTGTACTCCTTTTAGTGAAAATAACAGAGGATAATTCACATTTACTAAATATGTAAAATAACATTACAAATTAGACATTTCATGTATCGTTGTCTTGTTTGAATGTGTATAGAGAATACAGCTTCTGAAGAAGTTCAGTTCATTTATGATGAGCGAGCCAAAGAGAGACAAAGAGGGTATTCAAGCCAATAAAACATTTCTTACTCTGACATTTGAGTAATTATTCTGGCATTGAATCTGTAATAAAAAATAGAAAAAAACAACCACTCATCCCGAGTGGCTTCAGTATTCAAGGCTATTCTTTGAAATAGCAGTTCATGTTTAAACAGTTAACAGTTGTATACGTCACTTTTTCTGGCCTTGTCATTATGCACTCTTATTGGGTGTACCCCTGTGCTTTGACGCCTGGTGGCTTCCCTTTGGTCTGAATTAGTCATAAGACAGGCCAAAGCACAGTCCGAAGAAGGCAAACTCTAGATTGTATACAAGGCAGACAGGCAAGGGGTTTGTGGTTGTGCTACTTTTGCTGTTGTCTGACCTGCATTCTTTAAAATTAGTACACTAATCATTATCTATTCATAGAACCACTTTGGATTCAACACTTCCTCCTTCAAAATTGTGTTCCATACAACAACATGGCATCGCATTCTAATTTACGTTTAAAGGGAAGTGTGTTTTCCTCTTGGTTAAATTAATCCCACAAGGATTAATATACATTTGGCCGAAATACACACATGCATAAATTAATCGGTGTCAGAGCGAAGGGGATACCATGTTATCGCGCCCAATAATTCAGTGGTTTTCTCAAGGAAAACTTGGCAGTACCCAGGATGTGAACTAGCAACCCTCCAGCCACCAGTCAGCAAAAGGTTTATTTTTTTATTTGGTCCGGACTGGGACTCGAACCGGTGACTGGTCAGTGACCATACTGTAACCAAGACAAGTCCCTACGGACTGAGCTACTGCCGCCCAACGTAATTTTTGTATTTTACTTGACGTCATTTTAATTTTATCATTTAGTCAACGTTTACTTTTCTCTTCACAAAGGACACGACAAGCAGTCTTCTGGATCATATTTGCTTTTCAAACCCATTGCCATTCCAAATCGTCACAAATATCCTGTGTCAGAACCCCTTGGTTACGCATTGAGTAACCATATGCGTCAAACAATGACGTTTGAGTGCTTGGTTAACGTTGAGAATCTAAACAAAACGTCTGATTTATGCTAAAGCAACAGAACTACTTGGTTAGGTTAACTAAAAGATTGTGACTTGGGTTGAAAGTATCTAGTTACTTTACCTTACTTTAAATGGCTCAACATTGAGTATTTCCCCAGCCTTGTTGGTGAAAGTCGTGAGTTTGTTTGACCAATCCATAAAACCTAACCTCCCTACGTGGACCTATATATTAGAAGTGTGTTTTTGATACTTCAATTCTAACTTTAATCTCGGAAATAATTTATTTCTCTCGTACAGTAATTGACAATGCAGTTATGGTGTATGGGAATATAACTTTAAAGGGTGTGTGCACATGTAGGTTGGCATGCATGCACGTATATGAGTTTGAACTGTCCAACTCAAACGACCTTCACGACATGTCGGAGCACACAGTCCAGATCAAACAAACGGACAGCAGAGCAGCACCCTTGCCCATTTCCCCTCTCCGACCACAAACTCATACAATTCACCATTGCCCCCCCCCACCTGAAACCCCTGCCCACCCAGAAACATCACCTTCCGTAATCTACACTCCATTGACCATAACCATCTCTCCGAACTGCTATCATCTAATCTCCCCCTGGACGCAACCCTCAGCTCACCTGATGATCTGCTCAACCACCTCAACTCCACCCTACTCACCTCCCTCAACACTTTAGCCCCCCTCAAAAATAAAACTGTTACTTTCAAGACCTCCTCACCCTGGTTCACACCCGCACTGCGTAAAATGAAGCAGCGAGGCCGCCAACTTGAACGTCTTTCAAAGAAATCATCCCTCACAGTCCATTACATAAGCTACAAACTCCATCTCATTGCAAACAAAGATGCTCTTATTGCCGCTAAATCTGCCTACCTCTCCAACATCTTCATTGACCCCTCCCGTAACCCCAGGACCCTCTTCTCCACAGTTAACAAGCTTTTCAAACCCCGTGCTGATAACCTCCCTACTTCTACTTCCGCTACTTGCAGCTCATTCCTCCAGTTTTTCGCAGACAAAATTAACGCCATTAACCACTCCTTCTCAGCTCCATCTGATATACAAGCATCTCCCCCAACCTCCACCGCTACCACTTCTCCCCCCATCTCCCTTGACCTCCTGACTCCTCCTCCCCAGCGCCGCCTCTCCCAGTTCAACCTGGTGACCCCACTTGAAATACTCCATCTGATCGGTTTCCTCAAATCCCACAACCTGCTCCCTTGACCCTCTACCCCACTCCTCTCCTGAAGTCCTGCCTCCCCGTCCTCTGCCCCTATCTTGCTAACCTTTTCAACTCCTCGCTGTCCCATGGAACCGTCCCCTCTGCCTTCAAAACTGCTGCCGTTACTCCAATCCTCAAAAAACCTGGTCTTGATCCCTCCTCCCTCACTAATTACCGCCCTATCTCCAACCTACCATTCCTCTCAAAAACTCTTGAATGCATTGTAGCCAAACAAATTCACTGCCATCTCCAAACCAACCAGCTTTATGAACCCCTTCAGTCTGGATTTTGTCCTCACCACAGTACAGAAACTGTCAAAGTCCTCAATGACCTCCTCACCTCTGCTGACACTGGTTCCCTCAATATTCTCATCCTCCTCGACCTGAGTGCAGCCTTCGATACCGTGAGCCACAACATCCTGCTCACCCGACTCAGGGACATTGGTATTGAAGGTATTGCACTCAGATGGCTCCAGTCCTACCTCACTGAACGATCCCACTTCATCTCCCTCCCAAACCATTCCTCTGCCACAGCTTCAGTCACCCAAGGCGTTCCTCAAGGATCAGTACTTGGCCCCCTCCTCTTCATCATTTACATCCTCCCCCTCGGTCAGATACTCCGCCACTTCAACCTCGACTTCCACTGCTATGCTGATGACACTCAGATCTACCTCAGCACCAAATCCCTCCATGACCCACCCCTTACCCACATCGACTCCTGTCTGACAGCTATAAAAACTTGGATGTAACATAACCTCCTCAAACTGAACAGCAACAAAACAGAACTCCTCCTAATCGGCTCCAAATCCACCCTCAGCAAGGTCACTAACATAACTCTCACCATCGATGGCACCATTGTTTCCCCCTCCAATCAGGCACGCAACCTTGGCGTAATCTTTGACCCCACCCTCTCCCTCGAACCTCACATCCGCCAAACAGTCAAAACCTCATTTTTCCACCTCCGCAATATTGCAAAAATCCTACCCTCTCTCACCCGCCCTGCAGCCGAACGACTAATCCATGCCATCATTTCCTCCCGCCTCGACTACTGCAACTCACTTCTTTACGGCATCAGCACTACATCCCTCAACAGACTCCAACGGGTTCAAAATGCAGCTGCACGTCTCCTCACGCATACCAAATCATGGCATCACATCACCCCAGTCCTCAAAGACCTCCACTGGCTTCCTGTCTCCCATCGCATCAACTACAAAATTCTGGTCCTCACCTACAAAGCCCTCCACCATCTGGCCCCCCCTTATCTCACAAACCTTCTCACTCCTTATCAACCTCCACGGTCCATCAGATCCTCCGTAGCCGGACTCCTATCCATTCCCACATCCACACTCTGCAGCTTTGGAGACAGAGCATTCTCAGTGGCAGCTCCTAGGCTCTGGAATTCCCTCCCCCAAGATCTCCGTGACTCTGAGTCCCTCACAGTCTTTCAGTCCCGCCTCAAAACACATATTTTCAACTCTGTCTACTCATAAGCCCCCCCTCCTCTCAATCAACTTCCTCTTGACTGCCTTTTTATTTTTTACTTACTTGTTTGCCTGTCCTTGTTTGTCTACCCTCCCTCATACTGTAAAGCGTCTTTGAGTTGTGAAAAGCGCTATATAAATAAAATGCATTATTATTATTATTATTAATACATAAACCATCACTATAATACATATTAGTATTAACTAATCTCTAATTCATAACTCTCCAATAGAAAACTGCTTAAATACACAGGATGGAGAAAGGAAGGAGGAAGGGGAATATGATGAGTACTCGGAGAAAGAACAAGAAAAAAAGAAGATGTGAGAGGAGCACATACTTCTCAGATCTGCACCAACATGGACAGGGTTGTGAGACTTCATGGACAGTTCAGCTAAATTGGCTCTCGGTTGGAAGAGAACAGACAGTGTATTCATCTCACAAGAGGGAAGCAAGCCAATATGGCCATTAACTTGATATTTCCCTCACAACAATTAGCTCTCATACAGTGTCCGCTCATTTTTCAGTGCGTTCGACTTTCAATTTAGTCCTGTATATAAATAAGCAATGATTAAAGCAACATCATTTCATAACTGGTTTATAGAAGGAACACTCACTGGGGTCATTTCAACATTGCATTTCATATAGCATTATTTATCCTTTTCTAGTTATTCATTTTTAATCCCCAGGCACAAAGAAAAGATGTATGCTTGTTGCCAACCATAATCCACTGAACTTTTACTGTTTATGTGGATTTCACTAAGGACTATACATTCTGCAAATACCTCGCCAAATACCAGCAGTGGTCCTGGCTGGCAATTATAGTTCCAATTTTCTTCTGATAGTAGAATAATTGTATTCTTAAAACATGTATTATTGTTTTCTGCTGTGTCTAGGCAGGAGAGATAAGCAGCATAAGGAAGACACAAACAACCAGTGATAACACATGCACAGTGTTCTTATGTTAACCTTGCCGCAGTCTCTCACCAGTGACAAGCATGACTCACACCTGCGTCTTCTCTCATTGGTCAGTGACAATTCATGACTAACCTGTCCTCTGAGGACATTTGACAGCAGCTATTGATGGGCATGAATATGGGACAAAGGGTGTGTGTGTGTGTGTGTGTGTGTGTGATGATTCAGGCCAAAGAATGCCTAACCTCCTCTGCTCTACATTTCAATAAAACACGACCCAGTTGAAATAGTACAAATATTTTGTATCACCTTTATCAAATGTTTAAATACGCAGCCAAGCTATTATCTAGTGCTAATTTTAGGTGGATTTAGAATAAATCTCCAGAGACCTAAACATGTATTTGAATGTTTTCCTTTCACAATGCAAAAAAAAGAGATAAGCATAAGAGCCAAAACCTTGTTTTATTTGTATTGTCTTGATGAAGTGTTGTGTTTGTAGCCAATTAAATTGACATGCATGTGCTCAACCAATCAAAATCTGGGCCACTACATTTATGAATCATGATCTTCTTTAATATAGATTGTTGTAAAAATTATAAGATCAAAATATGTCACTTCAAATGATATTTAAGAACTATTTTACCTCAAAATTGTCTCTATCATGATTGGACATAATTAGAAATCTTAAAATAAAAAAACATGCTACATACAAAATACATATCAGAAAGGTAATTATTCCTAGAAAAAACAGTGTGCAAACAGTAAGGAGAATTCACTTTCAAGAGATTAATTGTTTTGTTAGTATCAAATTGCAAACTAATAATTGTGAATTTTTCCATTGTTTTGGAATTGACTTTATTTGGATTTGTCAACATTGTTTGGGCTGTATGCAATCTGAAAGATATATCTGCACCACTCAAGGCAGCACAATTGGTACACAAATAATGTATTTCAGATATATTTTTAAGTCTGTATTGATTTAAAAAGATTCAGTCCAGGATACCCCAAAACCCTTGCTCAAACATGTTCGGATATGTCTTTGTATTCACCTCTAATCACATTGTGATTTACAGTAGACCAGCAATCTTCTAGAAGCCACTTATCCAACTCACTATTGCACAACATAATTACATTTCCCTATCATTTAATGAAATGCTAATCTTTGGACAAGAATTAACATAGATCTGAGCCTTTGTTAAATTAATGCTATGAGCTCACCTCTGTGTCTTTATAGAGAGCAGAGCACAAATGCCAGTCCAGTGTAGCACAATCTCATCTATCTAAGGAGGAAATATCTGATATTACTTTCTTACCCTGCAATATTAAATATCCCCATTCCGACTTTTACATTTTTAATCAGCTACATTGAAGAAGTCAGTTAGACAAGCTCTTGGCCAGTAATATCTTCAGATTTACACGCGCAGGCCCATATTAGCAGCAGGTCATGCTTTAAATGATGCATCATAATTAATGCAGTGTCATGAAGAGGGCTTCTTCATTATGAAGCAATAATGCAGATTGACTCTTCCTCCACACTGTACCATGTCATATTCAGGTAATATAATAGCCTTTAACCTTTTTATTCCTCGTATAATTAACATTTTCCCACTCAAATGCGAAGGTGGATTAACCCTTTCACATTGCCTTTTCAGTTCATGAAAATGAATCGTACAATTTAGCTTGCTTAAAAATGGTTACAGCACAAACGTATGACGATTGCCAAAATCAAGAGTTTTAAAACTGTAGTCAACAAAGCAATGTGAGATGTCACAGTGACAACATCCACTTCTTATATAGACTCTGTTTGGATCACATGCAGTCACTCAAATGCAGATATTTACATTTCGTAGGAGAAAAGCTTTGAGTTTGAATTTGAGCGTCAACGACGGCGCTTCAAACTGTAGTCCGACAACAAAGTTACTTTCTGCACTTCCTGTATCCATTCAATTTTAGATTCCAATCATGGAGTCTATACTGTACATGACCATGAGACTATTTTATTCAATATGCCCGTCTCGTATCAAAAACAATACATCTACGATGAGAAAAGATTCATAATGTGTTTATGAGCGTTAACCACACAATCTATTCCCTGTGCAGGTTCAGTAGAGCTGTCCTTCAGTGAGCCTATAGTGACAATTAATGCAAATCGGCCTTGGTATGCTAATCAGGCATCTATTTTCAACAAATTGCTTATTTACTTACATAAAGACTTTTGATTTCCGTTCTTAAAATCTAACTGTCACATTTTGTTGCCTAAAAATGTCTTGTTCCGTTGTACTCAACTACATCTTCCTCTCTCAGTTCTGGTTTCAAGAGGACTTAAATGGCCTAAAAAAAAGATGGAAAATGCAAAACTCAAGGCTTCAAAACTGTAGTCCACCGACCAATGGGTACTGTCACAGTGACTTTCTCAACTCCCTGTATCCAGTCTATTTTAGATCCTATTCAATCAGACCAAACATGACCATGAGACTATATTTCTCAACATATTGCATCTTGTATCAAAAATAGTTTGTTACATCTCTGAGGAGAAAAGATTCATAACTGTTCTTCATACATTTATTTTGTTCTTGAGTGTCAACCACACAATCAATTCCCTGGGTCAAGGTTTAGTAGTGCTGTCTTTCAGTGAGCCTATAAAGACTAAACATCACTGAAATCGGCCATGATGTCTATTTTCCTCAACTTGCTCGTTGACCTTCATAAAGACTATAGATTTCAGTTATGGAAACTAATTGTCACATTTTGTTTGCCTATAAATGTCTTGTCAGTTCAGGTTCCAAGACACAATACATGGGGATGATAGTGACCAACAAGAAAGATGGCAGCTTCCAAAATGCCAAACTCAAGGCTTTAAAACTGTATTCCACTAACCAATTGGTGATGTCAGTGACTTTTTTTCCACTTCTTATGTTCAGTGTTTTTTAGATCCCAATCAGTGAATACATGACCATGAGACTGTTTTCTACCACACCGTGCATCAAAAATAGATTCAGCTACATCTCGAAGGAGAGAAATGCACACTCTGAACCACACAATGTATTCTCTGTGTGCAGGTTTCGTAATGCTGTCCTTCACTGTGCCCATAGAGACTAACCATCAATGCAAATCGTCCCTCGTTCTGCAAAGCGGGCTTCTATTTTCAACAATTCACAAAATTGTCAACTGGAAAAAGGTGTATTTGTGTGTCAGTGGGAATGTAGGCTACATTTTAAAGTAGTCATCTTCATGCCACTTTTAATAATAGTAAAAAACGCTTCGGAGAGCCATTTTGGCGAGATGTGGAGTCAGCGGAGTCGGTGTGAAACGCGGGGAGGGAGGTCTGAGACTGGCGATGTAGGAAGTTGGGATGTCACTCTTGGTTGTGCTGCCAAGTCAGCCGGTGCTTTCTTCTACACACTACAGCGAACACAACACAATCACACACACACACGTTTTCCTGCACCCTCTTTCTCAGTCACACACTTCAAACACCAGCCTCTCTGGGTGTGAAATAACTTATTTGCTGGCAGACTTCACATTGTGTAGTAATTGCACACCTTCATCTCTTTTTCTTTTCTCCCCCCATTACTGCTTGCCATTTTCAGTCATTCTCCACTTGTGTCGTCCCTAAATAGATCATCAACATAAAATGTATCTAAACTGCTGAGGATCTGCTGTGCAAAATGCTTAATTTACCTACATTCTTGTACATGTACCAACACTTGTTTTACTATAGAGTGCCTGACACTGTCATATTCTTGTATAGAAATGTAGTATATTTAAAAGCAGAGAACAGTGTTTGATTTGTTTAAGCAGCCCATGCATATGTTTCATGTAATATCAGAGTAATTGTAACTGAGTTCTTGACTTTCTTGAAAATAGCTGGGAAATGTGGGCGTCAAAGACATCCTTTCCTGCTTTCTCGTGATTTCTTTATGCACAGATATATGTCTAAAGGAAAACACTACATTCAGGTGGCAGTTGACATCAGAAAAATGTAATCGAATATATTTGGATGTGCATTGCTTTAAAAAAGTTTCCTGCAGATCAAGTATTCCCATTTCATTTTACCCCTGCTGATACAGCGCACATTAACTTTTCAATCTTCCTTTTTTATCTTGGGAAGTAGCCTCTTTATAAATGTGTTGTGCAGCGGCAGAAATGTTAAGAGAGTTTCATTTCTATGTTCTTTTATGGTTGTTTTGTCACTCACCATTTACCTGTCATACCAGGTTTCCTGATTATCCTCCTGTGTGTCTCCCGTGCTCATCAGCACCAGCCCCTCCCCTGATTATTTCCACCTGTGTCTTGTCGTTGTGTGTTTAAATTCCCTTGTCTCATGCCTAGGTCTCTATGCCTTACACTGGCTCCCTATAGAACACAGGATATCATTTAAAATTATTCTTCTCGCCTACAAAGCCCTTAATGGGCAGGCGCCATCTTACCTTAAAGAACTCATTATACCCTACTGTCCTACTAGGGCATTGCGTTCCAAGAATGCAGGGTTGTTGGTTGTTCCTAGAGTCTCTAAAAGTACAATGGGAGCCAGAGCCTTTTCTTATCAAGCTCCACATTTGTGGAATCATCTAACTCTCCACATAACAACAGCTGCCTTTCTCTTCACACAAGTAGCAACGCCGACAGATGCTGGAGACCCAATTACAAACACTTTCAGTTTCATAAGGGTGAAGGACTGCTGGCATGGGGGATTGGCTGTTAGAGTAAGTGTTAGTGTGTAGGGTTTATCTGGGGAATGGAGAAATCTTGCGAAGAGAGCAAGATTTAGACTGTGGATGTTTGATATACTGCAAAATATTTATCTGACTTTATCTCTGATAGTTTCTTATACTTAAGTGTCAATTTAAGGTTCTTAGAAATAATCTCTCTCCTGCTTTTGCTGACCACATGGCACTTCCTCCGGTCGTCAGAGTAAGAGAAAAAATAAATGGAAAAAGGTGTTTTTCTTCTGGCTTGAACTGTTGAAAACATTTTTACACGACATGATGGGTAAGAGAAGTTGTTTGGGGATGGAAGCTTTATTTGTTAGAGTGAAAACTATATAGCTTTCGCTGCACACGCTGTTGGAGCAGAAAACACTGTATCCAAAGCTGGATGGTCGCAGCGAGTAGAACTTCAATTTCCTCATCATTTTCTATTCCTGCTTTGATGCCATATCTCCTAGAGACGTTTCCATTCTCTCTCTGCATCTCCCTCGATGAGTCCAGGCTCGCCTCTAGAGCATCACGTGAAATCTTCCACTGCTCCTCTTCACTCCTTCTCGCCACAGGCTGTAGTTCAAGCTCGCCATTTTTCGCTGACACTTCCAAGGAAGCCGTCTTTTCTGTTTGAGCTACTTTTGGAGTTGGCTTACCTCCATCTGCCTGTTTCCCAGCAGGCCAATCTGCTCCTTCAGAGACTTTATCTCAGTAATTGCAGAGTTCAGGGCATCACGTAGTCCCTGCACAACTGATCAGCTTCACTGCCAGGCTACTGTACTGTTTTGTGCCAATCAAGTACAGCATTGCCCCAAATGCCTGAATAATAGAAACATAGAGTTATTGGCTATAAATACAGGCTTGTGTTGAGGTTCGATACAGTGAGAAACACAACTTGTATTTTATACACTGATGAATTTATAAAAGTCTCAAGTTAGCACTCGCATGTTGGCACAGCAACAATTTAGATTAATGCATGTTCTATGGAAAGTTTTTTTTAATTTGTATTAAAAGTTATCTTCCTTACCCAGCTACTAAATTACCAGAGCTATGCTTTCACAACCTTTTCAGATTTTTTATTGATTTTGCTTGGTTTAAAGTTTGGGTTATTTTTTTTATGGAACTTCGGTAAAGTTTGGGTCATGGTTTTCAATCATGCCCACGCACAGCACATGCTGTCTAGTTGCGAGGTACATATCATTTTTTGGCAGAAAAAGTGATATGTTTTGGCCTCCTGGGAGAAAAAAACAGATGGAACATTATCAACCGAAAAATCCTTCCTACGATTTAAAAACTATTCCTTACTGATATTTGTTTTAATCAAAAGATCTCAGGGGACCTCTCTATGATATAAGACATTTTATGAAATTAAAGGGCCTTTTGAAAAATAATTGAATAGGATTTATTGCAGCTTTAGACAAAATATGAAGAAAAGGTAGACTTGGAAAAGTGTTCGCCAACAAATGAAGCTCAGCGCAAGTTCTTTCAGGAAGAGTGGTATATATTGATTCACTCCACAGCTGCATATAATCAGCTCATCACGGGCGTTCTCTTTACCTCTTACATTTCACCTCAATCTCCAGCAGCCAATCACCGTGCTGCAGACAAACTTTAAAAATTCTCCTCTCTCCTGCAAGTCAGCTGTGATTTCAAGTGTTCATGCTGCGGCCCAATGATGCCCTGATAAAAGACCCTGCAGTGTTGGCCAACTCTCTAAATGAGTATTTCATAAATACTGCTCTGGACACTACTAAGCTGTTCTCGCGATCTGAGGTCTCACCTAGCCCGATTGTGGATGCACACCCCGTTTTTGACCTGGAGGAAATCACAGAGGTGGAGGTAACACATATAATCTTAGGGTTAAGAGGTTCTAAGGCTAGGGATGCAGATGATTTAGACACCAACTTTCTAAAAACACATTGACGGTCTAATGCAACCAATTACTATGTTAGTAAATCAATCTATCATCCTGGAAGGTGGCCACGGTGACACCGATCTTTAAATCTGGGTGTTTTGTGCTTTCTGTCTCCCTGCTGCGCAGGTGCACCTGGTCTGCCCCTGGCTCCTCCTCTGCGCAGGTGTTTCTAGTTGGCACTCAGCCAAGCTACAGTATAAGGAGAGACTGGAGGAGAGGGATCATTCCCTATCCCTATGCCGGAAGACTCTGTCCGTGGACAATCTCTCTCTGCTGTTTCGGATCAGTAGACCCCTTTTGTTAATGTGTCAATATGTGTACTCTGGAGGACCTGGTAGTATAGGTTTTCGCGGCTTTATTTTACCCGTAGTTTTTTTGTTGGATCTCTGGGTAGGGGAGGGAAGCTCTGGGTTCTACGGCCCGTGGTGTGGCTGGCCCATGCCCCCTTCTTCCTTTGTTTGTTTTTGCCAGTCCTCCAGACCTTGTTCATTTGCCGGTTGGCCCATGTGAGTAACGGCTGTGCTTCAAAATAAATGATCGCCGTTAAGTGCTGCGTGTTTTGTGTGTTTTCTTTTTATGTTGTGGATCTCCCCACGCGCCACTAATACGGAGTAGGGGGCGGGCCGTAACACTGTCCAATTACAGACCAATCAGCATCCTCCCGTGTCTCTAAGGTAGCTGAGAAATGGATGTCAAAACTAATCACCAAACATTTAGACAAAGGTTTTGCTCCACTCCACCCAATGCAGTTTGGTTTTCGTGCTCACCACTCCACTGAGACAGCTAACTTTCTTTGTGGAAAAGGTTAAATGTATGTTGGACACGAGCCCATATGTAGGTGCTGTTTCTTCCTTGATCTCAGGAAGGCTTTTGACACTGTTGACCACCAAGTGCTCCTTACAAAGCTGACGTATTTCAATTTTTCGGCAGATTCAATACAGTGGTTTGAGTCTTACTTATCGAAGAGAAAACTGTATGTTTTGGTCAACAGAGCCAAATCCCCCTACCTTGTGAACCCTGTTGGGGTTCCACAAGCTTCCATTCTTGGACCATTACTGTTTTCTCTGTACATTAATGACTTGCCTAATGTATGTCCTGAGTTGAATGTGCAAATGTATGCCGATGATGCGGTCATCTTTGTACACGGGAAGAACACTGACATTATCTCATCCTGTCTCTCAAATGCTTTGGACAAGGTTCAACACTGGCTGAACAACATTTGCTTACAGTTAAATGCAAAAAAAACAGTATGCATGATGTTCAGTAAACGACCAGTCAAAATCGAAGGATCCAATGTGTTTTTAAATGAAGCAGAATTAGAACTAGTCTCCCACTTCAAGTATCTTGGAGTCATAATGGACTCGACTTTTAAGAAACATATTAAGAAAGTATCCAATACCATTAAATTCAACTTGCAACATTTTAAACAAATTATACCTTTCTTAATTAACTGTCAATGCTGCAAAGTCATACCTCCACTGTATGATTCTATCCCACATTGAATACTGTTTGACAAACTGGTTGTTTGCTTGTGCCACAAACTTGAAACCCATAGAATAGCTGTACAAGAGAGCTATATCAAGGTGTTTGACAGAAAGCCAAATTCATACCACCACTGTGCCATCCTTGAAAAGCACAATTTCTTGAGTTGACAATTTTAAGTCTTTTAAAATTATGTTTTTTTTATAAATGTTTACATGGACATAATTTTCAGTTTCATTGACCTCCCACAGTTAGCTTTAAAATCTTCAAAAATGTAGATATGCTCCCAAATACTATTTATATCAAGCTAAGGAATTGATTTACACAACACTTAATTTACACTACAATACTCCATTGATGTTGTTATGATCTACTGAAGAAATAATTGTTCTGTTTCTTGTTTAAGCCATGTGAAAATCAATGCACATCATTATCAAAAAACATATTTCTCTATTTGATGTTTTTGAGCCACCAGAGAGACCAACACGACAATACAGATTAATTAGGCTGCTTATTTATACATTTGACTATTAACATGTAAAAAAACATTTTATCTTAACTCTCTCACTAGCTCAGACTGTTCAGTTAATAGCTGAGTCATATGTGTGAGGGAGGACCACTGCGTTGGTTGGATAAAAGGGTGTAGTCATGGGAAGAGAAGGAAATGTAAAGTAATGTGCCTTTTTTCTTCATCCTCGTGGAATTTTCCAATGTGAAAAATAATTCCAAGTTAAATGAGGCTGTTATAATGTGATGTCACTTTAAATATTTTGTCTATAATGAAGATCTACGAGGCTGAAATAAGAGGATTTAACAAACTGTATTTTACATAAGAGATTATAGGAAACGAATAATAGACATGAGTGAAAAGTCCAAGAAAGCAGCATTCCTAACTTTTACCATTCAAAAGGGCCAAACATATTCCTCTGCCAGAAAACATCTGAAATAGTTCAAACTTCTACTTTAAAAATGTATTAATTTGCTTTGCGTTTCCCCACACTCCTTTTTCCCTTTTAATGAGCAAAGAGATGATGATAGCAAAGGCTAGAAAGCAGAACGAGGTGGAGTCTATCAAACATACTGTAGCTGTGCTCGCTAACTTCACACACTTTATCCTGCTCGACTGAATGGAGTGGAGTGTTATTGCCCATGACAGGAGTCGGTTTCAGATGGAAATCACTTAAAAGGCACGAATCTGTTGAGGTTTGTGCCGGGTGAAAAATATCTAATACGTCTCGCTCCTCTTTCCCTATTGCTCTGAAGTCAAACCTTTTTTGTTTTTGTTGCATGCTCAATCTCCTCACCTTTTTCTTCTTTTTCATCCCCTTTTCAAAAAGTGGAAAGCACTCATGCAACATCATCCTCTTCATCACCGTCATTATCCTCATTGTCATCCTCTTTTTGGGTACATTCACAGCAGATTTTAATTGGCAACTTGAAGTAGCATCAGAAGTTGTTCGCTTCTCCCAAGTATGGCAATCCGCACCTCTTTCTCCAGTGCCAGTCGTGTCATTGCGGCTTAACGTGAGTAATTTGCCATTGAAGATCTCTCAACAAACGAGCGGTGTTCTATCTCTGAGTGTCTGAAAGTGAAGGTGTCACTGTGTGTGTAGCACTCCTGCTCCGGATTAGAAGCCTAGGTCGGGAACTGAGAGGACATGATGAAACACCACATGCTTTCTGTTCTATTCTAGCTGATAAAGCACAGGAATTGGTTGGGAAAAGTGACTTCCCTGGCACTTCTTGTACAGATCACAATCTTTTTCAGAGGCCTAGTTACAGAGTGCATGGAGAGCAGCTGCTTTGATATTTTAATGTTTGACTAACTTGCGCACTTGCTGAATATTTCTTAAGAAACTTGGAAAGGTTATGCAAGGACTCCTGGCACAAAAGTGACTAAATGTTAGCGCTTCATTAATTAAAATGACATATTTTCCCATTATCACAAAAAGTGTATTTATTTCTAATTTCCTAAAACATTCATAAATGAAATTGGCACAAGCAGACCTGGAAGCTTTACGCCAGGGCATGATGAAGATGCAGGCGCTTGCCTCAGTAAGTCCCTGGATCACTGTCAAATAAATTCCTACTACTTGACATTCCTCCATCTTTCATTTAAGCCCCAAACGGATGGCATTCATTTTTCACATATGTTCTGTTGCTCAGCCAACCATTACCTCCTCCCACTCAAATGTCCCTCTCATCCCAGTTTCTGTGTGATACATGTGCAAAGTAACTTGTAACGCTTGTATGAGCAGACATCAAAGAAAATTTTAACCTGAGCTAGACTTTACCATAAGGTAGAATCATACCTCATGTTGAGTTTCTATGCTTCAACAACATTGGAAATATGCTACATCTTGTTTTTTTTTTAATTAGATGTTGAAAACCACCAGCTTATAAAACATTTTGCAATTCCTTAGCATTTTTATTTCCTGGTAGTTTGACAAATACGAATAAAAACACCATCCACCCACGCCAACCGTTCCTTCGCATTCACATAATTTGCCACAAAAGTTGAACCTTTACTTCTATGAGTCACAACTTGGCCGTGTCAAAACACAAATACGCACACACTTAGTTTTGTTCCCATTATGTAAGAGCATGGGTATTCAATGCTTGGTTGTCCTCAGAGTTATTGCAGGTAGGCCGCCAAATATATTTTGTTTTCAAAAGTTATTATTTCCCTTAAATGATTAGTTTAGACCCCCCCACTTTTACTATGCGGAAAGTCCGTGAATCGTATCCACTCGCCGCACTTTGTTGAGCGCTGTGTCAGTGCTTCATATCAAATCCATTCCACTTGTTTATTGAGAGAATGCCCAAATCAATGAAACTCCGTACCATGTTTTCACTGCTACTTTGTACCAAGTCAGATTCTCACATAGCGCGCGCATGTTCAAGGAGTGTTGTCATAGTTGGACAGCTCAGATATATTGTATGAAGTGATGCCGGTAGCGGAGGTAAGGCACACACACCAAATGTTCAGGAAATGGTTAATACAGCGAAAATCAAAGCTGACGATCTCTTGGTTTGATATGTTTTCTCCCCCAGACAACATGGACATAAGAACATTGTTTTCGAAGAAGAGGAAAGTAAGTAATGAGCTGGTGGCAGTTAATCAGTTAACAGTGATGGCGGCAAAAGCGTCTCACATCTGGAGAGGAGTTTCGTCTTTATGTCATGATAGAGAGATTCAAATACTGAATAGTTTAGATGAGAAAAGGCATCGAAATGCCAAGTTACTAGTAAGTATCATGTAAACAGGGAACATGAATAACCCGATCTCTCTGTGCTCATGTAAACACCATATCCCCAATATGATCATAACCGGGATAATACTCATAAACGGCTTACTGATGTCCATGTAGAGACGCATTCAGTGTGTTTTACTTGACTGGAGCCTCAGTTCGATAAGAGATTATTTTTTTAACTTCGGTACTCTCTCTCAAAATGATAATGTGCATTATGTTTTAATTATACTTCTTATCATTCAGAAGCGTTTTGTGTGTGTTTATGTTTTACTGAGTGCTTATAGGCAATTTCCATCCCAGTATTCCGTTAACTATTTTCTGTGCACATTACATAGACTATCTAATATTCTACTGCTTGGGACTTTGAGTCTTCAAAATGTCGAATGTCACAGACTGGGACTTACTTTAGAGTCAGTTGTATTTACATTCAGTATGACTTGTTATGATTCAATGTGAAAGAGTATACTGCTCAATAAATAATTATCACTTCACCACCTCTCTTGACATCTAGGCGCTTGAGAGTGAGTCAGAGGCAGAATACAGGGACAGTGGAGAGAGGTCCATTGCTGAGGTGAGTGATGAAAGGGAAATGACAGTTTAGAGTAAATTGTGATGTGGACTCTCATCCCAGAATTGTAAGGAAATCAGTGGGGATATTGAACAGGAAACATTTCAGTCAAGGGGCATCATATGACCAATATAGACAGAAGAGCAACATTTAAGTCAATGATACCATTCCTAGGTGAACTTAACATCCATATGGAGTCAGAACAGTCTCAAACATTGTAGCCCCCCCTAGTAAATATATGCAATAAACCGTTCCAACAAGGTCTTTTCCCAATTAAATGAAAATCGAAGGTGATTCCGGTTTTCAAATCTGGTGATAAATCTAGTTTTAATAATTATAGACCCATTTCTTTACTACCACAATTCTCAAAAATCCTGGAAAAACTCTTTAACAACCGTCTGGAGTCATTCCTCAGCAAATTTAATATACTATGCCCCAGCCAATATGGATTTCAGAAAAATCACTCTACTTCTTCAGCAGTAATTGAACTGGTTGAAGAAATTACCAACAACATTGAGAGAAAAAATAAATACAGCTGGTATATTCATTGACCTTAAAAAGGCTTTTGATACTGTGAACCATACCATACTGCTACACAAATTAGAACATTATGGCATAAGGGGTCAAGCCAAATAATGGGTCAAGAGTTATCTGATAAATAGGCTACAATATGTGGACATAGACGAGGCAAAATCAAACAATCTTCCTATAACATGTGGAGTCCCTCAAGCATCAATTTTAGGTCCAAAACTGTTCCTGATTTATATTAATGACATTATCAACACCTCAGACCTGTTCAAATTCATTTTGTTTGCCGATGATACCACCATTCTCTGCTCCCATCATAATCTTGGTGATCTTGTTAAAATTGTGAATGCAGAATTAGAAATAC
This sequence comes from Gymnodraco acuticeps, assembly GCF_902827175.1. NCBI lineage: Eukaryota > Metazoa > Chordata > Actinopteri > Perciformes > Bathydraconidae > Gymnodraco > Gymnodraco acuticeps. The sequence goes on from NW_022991123.1 coordinate 2,313,555, forward strand.
TATGTAACTGGTTTGCAGTTAATACATTATCCCTTAATGTGGCCAAAACAAACTACATGTTATTCAATACAAAGTCTGAGAGTAGAAATTACTGTATTATACAGATTTGCAATACTGAGATAGAGAAAGTTGGTGCATATTACTGCTCCGAAATATGGGGAAACACGTACTCAACAAATCTACAAAAAATAATAACATCTAAAAAAAAAAGCATTACGAATAGTCTGTGGTGTTGGTAAATATGAACACACAACTCCCATATTTAAAAAAACTCAATCTATTCAAATTTGTTGATATAGTTAAGCTTAAAACAGTACTGATTATGCACAACATTTACCATAACAAAATACCTACTAACATTCAAAAGCAGTTCCAAACCACAGTCAGGAAATACCCAACCAGGCATCCTAACTGGTTGTACAAGCCCTCAAATCACACAGCTTATCCATAATCGGAGTTAGAAGGTGGAATGGACTTCACCCAGACATTTCAAGTATTACTAGTCATCAACAATTCAAAACTAAAGTAAAAACAATTATATTTGCAGATTACTCCAGCTAACAAGTATTTGATATTCCCAGTATTACTTATATATGGATTTACTTTTTTCTTGCCCTAACTTTTTCTTTTTTTTTTTTTTTCTCCAGTTTTTACATTACATTACATTGCATTTAGCTGACGCTTTTATCCAAAGCCACTTACAATAAGTGCGTTCGACCAACAAAATACAAACTTGAAGAAAACAGAATCATATAAGCACATCAGGCTTCATAGAGCAAAAACATTTCAAGTGCTACTCAACTGGCTTTAGATAAGCCAGCCCTTTATTAGTATATAAGTGCTTTGTTAATAGTTCTATCGCTCGAAGTGGAGTCGAAAGAGATGAGTTTTCAGTCTGCGCCGGAAGGTGTGTAAGCTATCTGCTGTCCTGATGTCAATGGGGAGCTCATTCCACCATTTTGGAGCCAGGATAGCAAACCCACGTGTTTTTGCTGATGGGAACTTGGGTCCCCTTCGCAGCGAGGGTGCAGCGAGCCGTTTGGTTGATGCAGAGCGGAGTGCACGTGCTGGGGTGTACGGTTTAACCATGTCCTGGATGTAGGAAGGGCCAGATCCATTCGCAGCATCGTACGCAAGTACCATTGTCTTGAAGTGGATTCTAGCAGTTATCGGAAGCCAGTGAAGGGAGCGGAGGAGCGGCGTGGTGTGGGAGAATTTAGGAAGGTTGAAGACCAGGCCAGCAGCTGCATTCTGGATGAGCTGCAGAGGTCGGATGGCACATGCAGTTTTCATTAGTTTTCTTTATTTCTTTGTACTCCTTAATTTCTATATGTTTTTGACGAAACAAATGCCATTATTATATTGATGCTAATGATGATGCACGGGAGGGCTACTCCCCATAAGCTATGCTTCAGCCCTCCCGCTTCTACTAATTTTGTTCATTTGTGTGTATGAATTATACGTTTTTGTTTTTGTATGATTTTAGTAGAATAAATAAAAATAATAATAATAATAATTAATAAATGCTCACAGAAGGATTTATATATAAATGACTCTCCACAACAATATCTCTCAATGCACTCACAAATATGTATTGTTGTATATAAATGTACAAAAAAAAAAATGGGCATTTAAACTGCTTTTTATTAATTCAAAGACGGCTCTGAATTAATAATCAAATATGTTTCCTTTCTTTACTACTAGATGAAATTACAAAATGTACCCATCATTTTCCTCATAGTATAGCCACATAAAAGTATCAAACCACCTGTTAAAATGCACCAGAATACAGGAAATCTATTTTTTTCTAATGTCCCCCCCACATTCAGGATGCTTCCTACGCCCATGCCTGAGACACAGTTTCGTGAATATTGTTGTTTTTTGCCCCGCGGGGGCACCGGGCTTAACAGGTTAATCCACATGATTCCTAAATACATGTGATTATATTTGAAAATAAATACAATTATAAACTTGATGGGCCTTAACGTCTATCACTGTGTATATCACCATTCAAACATGTTTAAAAAAGTTTAAGAAACCCCATCCCGCTCAGTAAACACTGTGAAATCTTGACTTTATTTGATCATTTTGAAATAATAAAGTAACGTTCGTATTTTGCCTTTTCATTAATATAATGTTGAACGTTGAAAACAAAGCAATTTGGCAGGTTTAGACATAATATGAAAAAATTACCTGATACGCATTTCTTGGTCACAATCAGTTAATTCCGTGAACGGCTGAATGTTGTGTCATGGCGAATGTTGTGTCATGGTAAATGTTGCGGCCGCAAGGCATTGTGGGACAGCATTTTCTCCTTCCCTTTCATAAAGGAAGGTCCAGTGTTTCCTAAACTAAAGGAGAATATTGTTACGACCCGCCCTCTACCAAGTGGTAGTGGCTCGTGGGGAGACCCGCAACATAAAATAAAACAAAACACACCAAACACGCAGCACTTAACAGCGATCATTTACACTGAACAAAAATATAAATGCAACACTTTTGTTTTTGCTCCCATTTTTCATGAGATGAACTCAAAGATCTAAAACAATTTCTATATACACAAAATAACCATTTCTCTCATTATTACTGTAAACCTTTGAATAAAGTAGTTAATCTACTATTAGTAGTTTGTTTAAACGCATTACTTATGTTGTTTTTTTCATTAACATAAAATAAATATCACGTACCCCCTGCAGTACTCCAACGTACCCCTAGGGGTCCGCGTACCCCCATTTGAGAACCACTGCCGTAAAGCATAACAATTTGCAACAACATGACCTATTTTCTTGTAGAAATAACACACTGGGCTATCCCAGGTCCCCAATTCACCTCTCCCGGCTTTTCCTCAACATTTCCTGGCCTGCTGGACTGCCATGGCACGTTAGTGGAGACTGGGATTTCCCTGATATTGTTGTCCACAAACCGGGCCTGCGATTAGCTCAAGATGCTGTTTGTTACATGCATCCAACTTCCCCCGAGTTAGATCACTAACAAACTCCTCCAAGTCAAAATCCATATCTATACGTTGAAACTCACCCTAAAACCAGTAACCAACTATTTAGGCAACTCTACACTGCACACAAACAAACAAAACATATGCTGTCAAGGGCCATTATACAAAAAAAAAACACTACTCACCACACCGGCACCCGCCCGAGACAGCCATCCCGGACGAGTCCCCATAAGTTATATCTCTCACAGGCTCCGCCCTCTACTGGACTCTAGGGGTACTATCTTATCCCGCGAGCATTCTCCCACTGAGACTTCTATAGACGTAGCCGGCCTTGGGCGGGCCTACCTGAATGCGTGCGCATCACACCGTATAAAAGGAGGCCTCGCCTCCTGACTATCATCCTTTTCTCTTCAGCAGCGGAAATGATTCCACGAGAGACGTTTGAAAGAAGAAGAAAGAGTTATCATACCTCCAGGGAGTCGCCACTTCTAGAGACCCGGGCCTGTCCTTCGTGCCCTGGCTGAAATAGCGGGCGCCGATCCCCACCACCTTTGCTTCGAGTGGTTGTGGGACCAGGATATGGCCGAGGCGGTGCCATTCACGTTCGCCATTCCTTCCGGGTCTGGTGTCCATGGAAGTCCACCGCCCAGGGCTGTACTCTCCCTGGATGATGATCATGGCGGCGGGTGTGTGGGCTACTCACTCATTGCTAGAGATGCGTATAAGTAGCTTGGTCGACGCCGCGTGGCACTTTCCAAAGAGGATCGTGTTGATCTCCTGGGAGCCCCCATGTTTACGGAAGGGCTCTTTGGATCGATCTCCTTGCTCACGGGATGAGGAGTAGTCGCAGCGTGGCTGCTTCTTGCCCATTCCCAGAGGAAGAAACACTGTCCTACACTCCCCGCCCCTGCTGTAAACCCCAGTATAGGGAGCCAGCAGGTGGCCACCACTCACGTGTGCACGTGAGTGGAATAAACCGAGTGCTGTCAAGGCACTGTGCGGGTTCAAGAGACGCTATTGCCGGCGTGCTGTTGTCAGATAACACACCTAGCCTGGTATAATAGCTCCGATTAATGCATTTCACCGTTGCAATGGGAAATACAGCGTTAATACGTGGGCGCGCGGCCCTCGTGAGAGTGGACCCCCGCAAGAGAACGGTGGTTTACGTTTGTAAACTCTAGTTCTGGAGTGAGGTGTGTGTGTGGGAAAAATGCATTCAGTAAAGACTATTGCATGTATCCCAGAGTAAGAGTTATTTCTCTCCACAATTCTACTTTTCCCTAATGTCCGTTTCAAAGAGACGGCATTGTGACGGCGCGCGCGGCCCCCCTCCCCCGAGGGCGGGCCACGGTGCGTTCAAAGACCTCAGTAGAGAGGTGAGACGAGGGGAGAGGTGCCCGCGGCGCCCTCCACCTCTTCGGCCCACCCCGTGGAACCAGCGTGCCGGCACTCACGGGGACGGGCTTTCCGTCTTTACGGATCTGACTGGCGGGGGGAGAAAATCTCTCCGCCCGGGAAGAGGGGGCGAATCCCGCCTCCTCCCTGTATAATGTACAGATCACTACGTTTTCTAATAATAATGAGGTTGATCTGTATCCAAATCTAAGTGTCTTTTGTTTCCACAAAGGCTACACTTACACACAATGTTAACCGTACAAATTCCCCATTCGCTGCCCCAGCTGTAGCTCCTGTAAAGGAGGTGGCTAGTGGGCATGCGCAGAGAGGGATGAACCGCAGGGAGTGCTATCTAAAGGAGAGCGCTATGCGGGTACAGGGACATTATGGCCGGCGTATTGCTGTCAGAGAACACACTACGCCTAGAGCAAAGACTCCAATGCAGTTTACCCGTAGTGGTAAAGGCTGCATTATGGCGGAGCCCGCACTCACACAAGAGCGCGTGGCGGTGCGTTCAGGGACCTTAGTAAAACACACTACGCCTATAAAGACTCCGATTAATGCTGTTTACCGTAGTGGTGAGAACAGCATTAGGGTGGAGCGCGTGCTCACACAAGAGCGCGGTGCGTTCAGGGTCCTCAGTAAATAATCGGCCCTTTTTCTGTGTCAACCCTCCATGGGCAAATATTCCCTTCGCGGGGAGTTTTTGCGGCAGAACGGGTCACCAGAGAGTATCACAGCTTCATAGCTGCTGCCCCACAGCTGAGGGCCTGTCCATTAACACAATGTTCTGGGGAATGGAAACTCAGCTGTGTGCTAACAAGGTGGAGGGACAGGAGGACGCTGAAACGGGGCTATTCACTCCAGTTTTGCAGCGTCCCACTGTACCACATGTCTATACACTGTACCACTGTATCACATTGACCACTGTCTTGTGGGTGTCCAACACTCACCTCTTTTTATGGGCATGCGAGAGGTAAATCTGTTCTCCCAGGAGGAATTGTGTTTCCTCTCAGCAGAGATTCAGGCTCTGGTGCAGAAACAGGCTGTGTCTGTTGTGCACCCTCAGCACAGATAAAAGGGTCTTTATTCCATACTTCCTGGTTCTCAGGAGGACAGGGGAATTCAGACCTATTCTAGATCTCCGCGGCCTGAATCGCCACATTTCCTGCAGGAAATTCCGCATGTTAACTATGAAACAGTTACTGGGGTTTGTGCAGCCAGGCGATTGGTTCACCACCATCGAACTGAAAGACGCGTACTTCCATGTAGAAATTGCTCCAGAGTACAGAAAGTGTCTGCGTTTTGCCTTCCAGGAAATAGCCTACGAGTACAACAGGCTGCCGTTCGGCTATTCCCTATCCCCATGCACATTCAGCAAATGTGTGGCCACAGCGCTTCAACCGCTGCGCGCCCACGGCATGAGAGTTTTCTTTTACTAAACGACCTCATAGTCATGGCTGGGTCCCGGGAAAAGGCAATGTTTTGCACAGCACAATTGATCACACACCTAACCAAATTAGGCTTTGCGATCAATTGAAAAAAAGAGCACCCCCATACCTCACCAACAGGCGTTGTAGTTGGGAGTGGTGCTCGATGCAGGCGCGCTATGCGCCACCCTGTCGGAGAGCAGAAGTGCGTCCTTTCTCCGGGCAGTTCACAGGCTGCGACAGGGGGCGACAGTGACAGCTTTAACTGTCATGCAGACTCTGGGTCTCATGGCGGCTACTCACATTGTGGTCACGCTGGGGTTACTGCATATGCGCCGCCTGCAGAGGTGGTTCTCCAGACTGCGTTTGGATCCCAAGAGGCACAAACAGCGGCTGATGACCATCAAAAACCTCCGGTTTTGGGGGTCCCCGGATCACCTCCGGAGGGGGTCTCCACTGGGACGGGTGATCTCCTACATCACAGTGTTCACGGACACATCCAGAACAGGATGGGGAGGGACCTGCCTGAAGCGGAGTCCGCTCCGCCGCCTTGTTGACCACAGCGGAGAGGCTGTGGTTATGGGCTTCAGAGGTGGTGTTAGCCCTGAGAGCCCTCCATATCCCGGGACTGGAGAACAGGGGGGCCCACCTCATGTCGAGGGGCGGCCCCCTGCCAGGCGAACGGACGCTTCACCCGGAGGTGGTGAAGCAGATCTGGGCCCAGTTCGGGAGAGAGCGGAAGTGGATCTGTTCGCCAGCCGGCGCAACAACCACTGTGCCCTGTGGTTCTCCATGGCCCTGGGCGACGACCCGCCCTTGGGGGTGGACGTGTTTGCACACGAGCCATGGCCAAGGAAGCTGCTATACGCCTTTCCACCGCTGCTTCTCATTCTCCTTCTCCTGGGGAGGGTGAGGCGAGAACGTCTGTCAGTCATCCTAGTGGCTCCGGACCGCGTCGGGGCGCCGTGGTACTCAGAAATGACACAGATGAAGGTGGGCCAGCCCTGGGCGGTTCCCCAGTTCTGGGGGGCGATGTCTCAAGAGGCAGGTGCAATCGGGGCGTTACCCACTCTCGGCCGTCCTCTCCAGGTTTGGCTCCTGAGAGGGACAGGCTGAGACAGGGTGGATTGTCTGACAGTGTTATTCAGTCGATCCAGGCAGCTAGAACTGGATCCACCACAGCCTGTTACAGGCCAAGGTGGCTAGGATTCCAGCGATGGTGTGAGGAGCTGAGAATAGAGCCCCTATCTTGTGAGTTAGGCTCTATTTGTTTCCTTCTTACAGTTACTGGTGGACAGAGGACTAGCTCATTCTACTATAAAAGTGTATGCAGCAGCCATCTCGTCCTGCCATGAGGGATTTGGCGGCAGGTCAGCTTTTAGTCAACCACTGATGTCGCGGTTTTTACAGGGGGTCAGGAGGCTGCGCCCAGTAGTGCACGCCTCCACCCCACAGTGGGACCTGCCCCTAGTGCTAGAGTCTCTGGCCTCGGGGCCGTTTGAGCCTCTGGAGCTCTCCTCTCTGAAAGCATTGTCATGGAAAACAGCTTTGCTTCTTGCCTTAACGTCAGCCAAAAGGGTGTCCGAGTTAACTGCTCTGTCGGTGCACCCGAGCTGTTTACTGATTCGGGGTGACCGGAGCGGCGCGACACTCAGACCGAACCCCTCCTTTGTGCCCAAAAGCTAAGGAGTGCGTTCAGGTCGAGGGCTATTCAGTTAGGGGGTTTTTAGTCTCCCCCCCCCATGGTGGGGCCAGGGAAGCTAAACTGCACCTCCTCTGCCCGGTGCGTGCGCTAGCATGTTATGTGGAGCGCACGGCCTTAGATGCACCGAACAGCTGTTTGTGTGTGTGGGGGGCGGTGTGATCGGGAAAGCTCTGTCCAAGAAACGCCTGGCAGGCTAGCTCTGCGAGTGCATTGCACATGCCTACGGACAGGCAGGGAGAGCCTGCCCTACGGGGGTTTGTGCGCACTCCACACAGGCTGTGGCTGCGTCGACAGCCTTATTCAACGGTGTGAGTGTGGAGGATATATGCACAGCGGCGTCTTGGTCGACGCCAGGCCCCTTCATAAGGTTTTATCTCTTGGACATGTCGGGCTCTTTCTCCTCGTCTGTGCTTGCGGGGGCAACACAGGACTGGTAGGGGGGGGGGTTGTGGGTCAGTTGGCATCTGACCCCCTCCCCGGACGTAATGCGCCTTCGCTGTTCTCGGGCCCTCTGAGGGTCCCGGGATGGGCGAGGGGCGCACTGGGCCCTTACAGGGCTGGAGGGCTGCTCTCCTCCTGCGGAGAGGCAGGAGGGGGGTAGCCCTCCACACTTTAGTCCACACACTCTGCACGGGGTCAGTGTTTGAGTGTGGGGCATGGGCTCTGGCGCTCTCCCTGTTATCCTTAGGGATTCAGGGAAGCAGGCGTGTAGTAAGCACATTCAGGGCCGAGGGGGCTCTCCCCACAATTGTTCAATTGTTATGATGTAAAGACTGATATTGTTCTATAATCGGCTGAAACTGTTAAGTCATGATGTGAAACGGTTAACAAAGAAAAAGGGACACTCAAGCTGCTGCTACACTTTATTTTATTTTATCTAAAATTAAGCACTTTAAGATGCACATATTTTTAAAAGCTATTTTATTTATTTTCTCTATTTTATTTGTAAATGCAGCCCGAGAGGAACATTACACATATCCACAGTATTTAAGTAATGTTAATTGACAATAAATATTGTTGTTTTTGAATTGTACTTTCTTTATATGATTGGCAGTCAGTTGTTGATTACATGCAGACGTTGATAAAGCTACAGGACACTTCAATATATATCACACTAATTCATGAAGCAAGTTAGACATTTTGATGTTCCGGACCTTTGCATGGGGAGATTTTCTCTAACTGGACCTCGTTGAATTTTAGTTGAATACCCCTGCCTTATAGTATTGTTATGTGGGTATTGTCCACAGTAATGACATTTACATGTCTAATATGTGTATTATGTAATTGTAAAGCGCTTTGAGCACCTGTAAATATATAGTATTATTATTATTGTGTGGATCACAGATGTCCCTGCGGCACTGCAAAAACAGAGTGTAGTGACTACAGGAGCAGTGAGAAAGAATGGTTGCTTTAATGTTACTTCTTTTTAGGCCAATTGTTTTACCCTACAAAATCATTGCTCCTACACAATACATCAGAAGTGCATACCCTGCACTCTGCCTTTGGGTATTCTTTAGGGAATGCAGAAACTGCAGTATCTAGCAACAAAATGTGTTATTTTAGCTTTTTTCCCCATTTTAACTAGTTTAAGAAGATAAGCTATCATTATGCTAAGCATAGCAGAATTTGGTTTCATCATGATATGATTAAGCTGCTGATAAATTGCCAATTCTCCAAAGTTGATATTGATGGGATCTTGACTTACCCTGAAGGGGTTCTTTTATCATGATGCCTCGTTGCACATTATACTGATTACATGGCTCCATACTAAATAAAAAAACAATGTGACTCACATTATTGATTAATATTGATGACTTCATTGATTAAAAATGAAGATATTTCTTACACTAAGAAATTCATAGTTTGTTCCACTGTCCACCAATCTGCGGCAACAGCAGCAGCGTAACTTAAAATGACTGCTGCTCTGATTGAGGTTTTCTGTCACTGTCCAGTGTTTTCCCACAGGAGGGGGTCACTAACAAACTCCTCCAAGTCAAGTACACCGAAGTGTACGGTGGCCCGAAGCCACGACACCGAAGTTTACGGTGGCCCGAAGCCACGACACCGAAGTGTACGGTGGCCCGAAGCCACGACACCGAAGTGTACGGTGGCCCGAGTCCACGCCTGACTTCGCAGGATATACATTTTACACTGACACATTTGAGCAAGGGCCTGGAATTTGGATACCTGCGTGCAGGAGATGAAGCCCGTTACAGGTAGGTGCAGCGTGAGACGAGACATTGTTCCCTGTGGGCGGGGGCCCACGGACTAGGACAGGAATGCAGTTTGAAATCCGATACCATGATGAGACCTGTATACGTGTAGATGTGTTATGAACCACCACCAGTTATATGCATAGATACCATAGTTAGGGTCTGAGAGATCTTTGGGAAGCCCGTACGGCGCTGATGTCCGGACGAATTAAGGTTGTGAAGGCGGAGGAGGACCACCGTCCTAGTTGTTGTAGGGATGAGGTAGAGAGACCTTGATTAGCAGCAGAGGTGGCTGCACCTATCCTGAAGGAATGCCCCGGGTATGATATAGGTGATAGGCCGGATTTAATGAGAACTTGCTTGAGGTAGAAATTGACGGGGCCATGACCCTGCGAACCACTCTCCCTGGAAGAAACCCCCAAAACCCATGAATGGGCGGCATCCGTGAAGAACCTCATTGAGTCAGAGGAACGCACGAGGTCATCGTAAAAGAAAGTAACTCCGTTCCAGTGGGCGAGCAGGAGGGACCAGAACCGTAGGTCTGAGCGGCAGCCTTCGTCTAAGAAAATGCAGTCATGGAGGTTGTCGACCGCTGATGCTGCGTCCAGGAGGCGGGAGATGAACGAGCGCCCCTGGGGGATGACGTGCATGGCGAACTTGAGGTGTCCGAGAAGGGAGAGCAACTGTTGTTTTGTGATAACTTGTTGCTCGCAGTATGACTTGGTGATGTCCCGGATGCGCTGCAATTTGTCGGAGGGGAGAGACGCCTTCATGTCTATGGAGTCGAGGATGATGCCTAAGAACTCTAAGCGTGTGTCGGGACCTAACGTTTCTCTTTGGAGAGAGGGACACCTCACTCCTGAAGCAGTGTTTAAGCTTGGCCAGTGAGATCCCTGAGCTGTCCTGTGGCGGGTCTATGGGGAGGAAGTCGTCCGGTTGGTGAAGGACGGAGGGGATTCTGACGATGTTCAGCAGGATCCAGTAGAGCGCTTCCGAGAAGGAATTGAAGATGCGGGGGCTGCTTCTGCACCCGAAGGTCAGGCGAACGGCGAAAATAGAGTTTGGACTCCCACTTAATACCGAACAAATTCCACTGAGACGGATGAATGGGGATGATTTGAAGGCATCGGTAATGTCCGCTTTGGAGAGCCGAGCTCCGTGCCCTGTGAACTTGATCATCATTATTGCATTATCCACTGAGGCATGGTGAAGGGAGAACTGATCTGGAGGGATGATGCTCTTGACGCTGCAGAATGGGCCGGAGCAGGGAGCGGATAGATCGAAAATCAGCCTTTTATTTACGTGTGGCTATTCCGATGGGATTTGAACGGAACACTGAGAAGGGGCAGGAGCTAAAAGGACCGATTATATATCCTTTGAGAAGTTCTTTGTCGATGAGCTGGGAAACTATGCTGGGTTCTTTAGCGGCTGACTGTAAGTTTCTTGCTACGAAAGTCACTGTGGGAGATGGGAGGACCCCTACCCTGAAGCCTTGGGAGAGCCCTGACGGGAGATAGTCAACAAACACGGAATCTGGGTGAGTAGATAGCGCAGCTGCTAGCAGAGGGATGTTAATGGGAGTGGAGGGGTGATATTCCAGAATTATTTTTTTTTTTGATGTTTCTGGCGCAGAGCCACTGTGACGGCCCGTCCACACGGTGGCGTGCGTTAAAGCTTCCAAACGCTTCTGCCCATTCACTTTGAATGGGGTGACGTCACTTTTAGCAGAACTGTATATTGGGAAGCGACGTGAAGCGTTTGCTGGCGTTGCTCGCTTCAAAAAGTTGAGCAATGTTCAACTTTTGGCGCCTCGGCAGAAGCGTCAGCCAATGAAATCCCGTTTATGCAAATCTGCCAGTACAAGCGCTAGCCAATCAGACCGCGTGTATGCTGGGAGAGACTACGCAGGTAATTCCTCATATTCCAAAAATTTGAGGGAAAATTCATTATAGCGGTAGTGAATCACCCGGTGCTGTATGATCAGTCTCTGTTAATCTACCGGGATACAAACCAGAGGAGCGAGGCATGGAGGGAGGTGGCAGAGACAGTGGGTGAAACTGGTAGGTTTTCGCCTGTTGGGGATTATTTTATTTTTTTTCCAGTTTACTTCGTTTTAACATTGCTATTGCTTTGTATGTCGGGGGCAAGAGATTCATGTGATTGGTTGTTGCTGCTGTGCGGACCAGTAGCGTAGGCAGAAATGTACTTTAGGGTGGGCCTGTAAAAATATAGGGTGGGCCAGATTTTTCTTCTGCGCATCACAAACTAACAACATTCCCGCCGGTACCGGTGGCAGATTACTTTTAGAATACTTCCTGTTCTTCTCTTTTTTCTTTCCTCTTCTTTTTATCTTTTCTTTTTCTTCTTCTTTAGAACTTTCTTTTCCATAACAGATGGGTATGTTTTGGTGAACGGGAGAGATGTATTTTACTGTTTTAATGGCTTATGAAGAGCACAAACACAACATTTTAGTGTCATTCTGGACAGCTCCCTCTCATCTGTACCGCACATAAAAAGAAAAACTCACCCAGACTGCATTCTTTGTACTGTCTTACAACCTTTCCTTGGAATAGTTTATGCATTGTAAGGTGTCCTTGGGTGCTTTGAAAGGCGCCCCTAAATAGAATGCATTATCATTATTATCTGAAACGATGTAATAACTTTTAAAACTTTTCCCAGTTACTTGCCCCATGCATTCGGCAGCAGCAGGCCATTCAGTTAGATTTGATCCCGTTATAAATGTCATCATTTCGACAATAAATAAATGCTACATAAACGTTATCTTCCACGTTTTATCTAAACATCTCCGTTTCTACCTTCCAATATATATTGAAAGAGAACTCTCTATCTCTCATCTGCGTGCGGGGCGGGGCCTCACGGACACGCTGCATCTCTCGCTCACAGATACGCTGCAGCGCTGTGCAGTGTGCACACGGTTCTGCCGGTAATGAATATTACATATTGTGAGGAAACTTTCCACCAATAATTCCAATAAGTATTCACTTCAGGTTTACGAAAGTAACTGCACTCAGATTACTCGTTTTTCAAATGTAACACCAGTTGAATATACTGATTTTTTTTCTGATTACGTAACACTGTTACATGTACTCCGTTACAACCCAACCCTGTGTAAGGGTGAGTGCAAACATTTTCGTTAAAACTAGTACCTGAGTGCAACGGAAGTTGAAGCTCCTGTGGCGGAGTCTTCCAGGGCCTGGAGGCAAGCATCGATATGGAGCTAGCCAGGGATTGCAGGGAGCCGGCCGCGCTACTCTCCATAAGGGGTGTGACACTCCCTGCCTGGCGAGCCTGACAAGGGGTGGATTTTGGAGGGGGACGGGATCCTGGAGGGCTCGACTTCCTGCCCTTTTTTTTACCTCCGCGGCTGCGGCCTCGTCCTGCTCTCTGGGGAGCTGACTGGAGCTGCTGCCCCGGACTGGGGAGCTATGCTGGAGACCTGGTCCGAGAGCTCTCACAGCTGAGAGAGAGTGAGGCCTGGGGCTGTGGGAAAGCCCTGCTGCAGGAGCCGGGCGATGAGGAAGTCTGCCTCTGTTGATAAGCCGCTGTGGGGAGCCGAACCGGGATCGGAGACTTCCAGAGAAGGTTCGTGTTCCGAATTGTCCGAGTTGGACATCTTGAGCTAGTTGTTTCTTACGGTTTTTCTCACGAGAAGGAGTATTGTAGTGCTACCATTGCGTGTGATCATCTGCAATGACAACTGACAGGGAGGAAGAGCAGGCATTTAAGGAATTTAGCATGTGCAGCAATTGGCTGCTGAGGGGTGATGCCCTCGTATTTAATGAGGGGGGAAGGGTGCCATAGAGTGACGTGTAAGTGACTCGTGTTAGGTCTTCCTTATTGAACTTGCGCTAAAGCTTTCATGGGCTGAATCTAATCAGCCCTAACTATAAGCTTTATCAAAAAGGAAGGTCTTAAGCGCACTCGGATAGGCTGTCTGCCGCCCGAACACAAACTGGAAGCTGATTCCACAAATATGGAGCTTGATAAGAAAAGGCTCTGGCTCCCATTGTACTTTTAGAGACTCTAGGAACAACCAACAACCCTGCTGTCACAATCTTAAGGAGAACCCAAATGCAGCACTCGAGAAACCAAGGGGAATTGGTAATAAACTTTATTGGAGATTCCACTGGATCTGAGGAATACCAACCGAGCAGTTTAATGCACCGGAGGACAGCGGGCAGAAGGTGAGTCAGGGACAGGCAGAGAGTCAGGGAGTAAGCGAGGCGGTCAGCGTAGATACAGGCAGGATCAGGGAACAGACAGAGCAGGCAGATCGAGGACAGGCAGGGTCGGAACCGGGTAGGCAATCTGGTATCAAACGCGGGAAAGACAAGCATGAGGCAAAGTACAATCTGGCAAAGAGTGTGTGTAAGGTGCAGGTTTAAATACTGGCAGAAGCTAATGGGTGCAGAAGAGAAAGAGAGTGAGCTAACGAGTGGGTGTGGAAAACAGGTGAGACAGGTGAATGGAAAACTACTGGTGAATGATGGAGCAGACTATGACAGAACCCCCCCCATTAATGGACGGCTCCTGACGTCCCTAAATGCTAATCTACAGAGGAGGGTGGGAGGTGGGATTAATACTCATCTGAAAAATTTATTTCGGCCTCCCTCTCCTGCCCCCTGTGGGAATCTGCGTCCTCATCAGAAGCCGGCCCCTCGCTGTCCTCCTCTGAAGAGCTGACGGTAAGAGGAGAGACTCTCCCTGTGTCTCTGCCCGTCGACGTGACAGTCTTAGATGGTTGCTCGGGATTACGCCGATGGAACTCCCTGATGAGCCGGGGGTCCAACACATGACGAGCTGGAACCCAAGCCCTCTCCTCAGGGCCGTAACCCTTCCAGTCCACCAGGTACTGGACTCCTCTTCCTCTGCGACGGGAACGAATAATTCGTCGGAGAGTGTACGTAGGCCCGCCGTCAATCATCTGGGGGGGTGGTGGGGGAGGGACCGCAGGAACCAAGGCACTCTCTCGGACAGGTTTGATCCTGGAAACGTGGAAGGTGGGATGGATCCGCAGAGTCCGAGGCAGTCTTAGCCTTACTGCTGCGGGATTGATTATCCTGACAATCTCAAAAGGTCCAATGAATCTAGATGCAAGCTTCTTCGAATCCACCCGTAAAGGAATATCCCGGGAGGAAAGCCATACCTTTTGGCCCATCTGGTAGACAGGTGCTTTGGAACGTCGGCGGTTGGCAGAGGAGGCGTACCGGTTGGCCGAACAAACGAGAGTTCTCCGGGCTTGATTCCAGGTCCGTCGACAACGACGGATGAAAGCCTGGACGGACGGACAGGTAACCTCCCTCTCCAGGGCCGGAAACAGAGGTGGTTGAAACCCGTAAGCACACTGAAATGGGGACAGCTTGGTGGCCGAACTGACCAGCGTGTTGTGGGCGTACTCGACCCAGAGCAGTTGTTTAGCCCAGGCCGCTGGGTGCTTGGAGACTATACAGCGTAAGGTCGTCTCCATCTCCTGGTTCTTTCTTTCTGTCTGACCGTTGGATTGCGGATGGAAACCGGATGACAGACTGACCGTGGCCCCAAGGAGCGTGCAGAATTCCCTCCAGAACACCGAGGTAAATTGAGGACCACAATCGGAAACCACATCAGTCGGCAGCCCATGGAGCCGGAACACATGGAGCAGGACCAGCTCCGCCGTCTCTTTAGCTGAGGGGAGCTTGGGTATCGGCACAAAATGAGCCATCTTACTGAATCGGTCTACCACCGTCAAGATGGCAGTGTGTCCGTTGGACGGTGGCAGACCAGTAACAAAGTCCAGAGAAATGTGAGACCAGGGGCGATGAGGGATAGGCAGAGGTCGTAGGAGACCAGCAGGAGCTTGGTGAGAAGACTTGTTTTGATTGCAAACAGGGCAGGCCTTAACAAATTCCCTGGTGTCCTCCTTAAGTGTTGCCCACCAGAACCTTTGCTGGACTACCTCCCATGTACGTTGGATCCCAGGATGGCAGGTGAGTCTGGAGTTATGAGCCAACTGGATAACATCAGACCTCAACGTCTGCGGAACGAACAGGCGGTTCGGAGGACAGGCACTGGGTCCCGGCTGGTCCTGCTGGACGGCCTTGACCCTCTCCTCCACCTCCCAGATGAGGGCGGCGACGAGCTGAGGAGTCGGAAGGATGGTGTCCAAGCCCCTGGGAATGTTACCTCCCTCTCCAAACTGACGAGAAAGAGCGTCAGCCTTAATGTTCCGAGAACCAGGGCGGTAGGAGAGGGATAAATTGAACCGAGTGAAGAAAAGGGCCCATCTAGCCTGTCGGGAATTCAGTCTGCGGGCCGACCGGATGTACTCCAAATTCTTGTGGTCGGTCCACACCAGGAAAGGTTGACTGGTCCCCTCGAACCAGTGACGCCACTCCTTCAGAGCCAACTTCACTGCTAGCAGCTCCCGGTTTCCCACATCATAATTTATTTCCGCTGGAGTCAAACGCCTTGAAAAGAAAGCACAGGGATGGAGTTTTTGGCTGTCCATTGCTCGCTGAGACAGGATGGCTCCCACCCCCATATCAGAAGCATCCACCTCCAAAACAAACTGTCTTACAGGATCGGGTAATCGGAGGATGGGGGCGGAGGTGAACCTGGCCTTAAGGTTCTGGAACGCCTCCTCAGCCGAGGAGGATCACTGGAACATAACCTTAGAGGAGGTCACGGCTGTGAGAGGAGCGGCCAAGGTACTGTATCCACGAATGAACCTCCGGTAGAAGTTGGCGAACCCGAGGAACTGTTGTAGCCGCTTCCGGGATTCTGGAACCGGCCAGGAAGTGACTGCATCAACCTTGGAAGGATCCATCTCGATGCTCCCCTGTCCCACGATGTATCCCAGAAAAGAGACGGAGGATGTGTGAAACTCGCACTTCTCCGTTTTAACAAACAGCGAATTCTCGAGCAATCTCCTGAGAACCGCCTGGACGTGGTGCACGCGTTCTTTCAGCGTCTTGGAAAATATCAGGATGTCATCCAAGTACACAAACACGTGTTGGTCCAACATGTCTCGGAGCACGTCATTTACCAACGCCTGGAATACTGCAGGGGCGTTGGTAAGCCCAAAAGGCATGACTAGGTACTCGTAGTGCCCCGAGGTGGTGTTGAAGGCGGTCTTCCACTCATCCCCCTCGCGAATACGTACCAAGTGGTACGCGTTACGCAAGTCCAGCTTGGTGAATATGGTTGCCCCCTGCAGCAACTCGAATGCAGAAGAGATAAGAGGCAGTGGGTATCGATTCTTGATCGTAATGTCATTAATACCCCGAAAGTCGATACATGGCCTTAGGTTCTTGTCCTTCTTCTCCACAAAGAAGAACCCTGCGCCAGCAGGTGATGAGGACGGGCGAATAATCACAGCCGCCAGAGAGTCATTGATATAAGTCTCCATGGAAACTCTTTCCGGAGCAGACAGGGAGTACAATCGACCCCTGGGAGGGCTGGTGCCGGGATGCAGGTCGATGGCACAGTCGTAGGGCCGGTGTGGTGGTAAGGAAGTAGCCCTCGACTTGCTGAATACTTCCTTGAAGTCCAGATATTCCGGTGGAACCCCTGTAACATCTGGAACTTGGCTGGGGTTCACCGAACGCTGAGGCGCGGCAGCCTGTTTCAGGCAGATCAGATGACAAGATGGACTCCAACCCAAAATGGCTCCAGTCTCCCAGTCAATGTTAGGGTTGTGGCGGCGGAGCCATGGATAACCCAGGATCAGCGGAATATGTGGAGACCGGAGAACATGAAACTGAATAGTTTCATGATGGTTCCCAGACAGGAGCATGTGAACGGGTACAGTCTGATGAGTCACTGTCCCCAGCAGGTGACCGTCTAAGGCGTTGGCTGGAACTGGGCGAGACAAAAGAACCCGGTCTATCCCCAACTGCAGCATAGGCTCTTCATCCATAATACTTGCGTCCGAACCAGAGTCAATAAAAACAGCAAGAGCCTGAGAGCTATCCGGTAATAGCAACCTGGCGTGGCTCAATGGTCTCTGAGCGGGAACAAATCCAGGGGTTTGGCTCACCAGTATGTTCCCCATTACTGCTGAGCCTTTTACCGGGCAGTGAGAAACAAAATGGCCGGCCCGGCCGCAGTAGAGACACATTTTACGACGTCTGCGATGCTCACGTTCCTCCAAAGTGAGGTTGGTGCGACCCATATGCATGGGCTCATCCCCCCCCTGGTTGCGGCTCTGGAGTGAGGTGAGGAGTCGCAGCCCAGGCATATTGAACTCCCTCCGATCGTCGCTCCCGTCTCCGTGTCTGGATGCGCCGATCCATGCGGGAAGTCAGTTCAATCAACCCATCCAGTGAATTGGGCAGATCAAACGACACCAGCTCGTCTTTAATGTAATCCGCCAAACCACGCAGATAGGCGTCGCACTGGGCTGCAGAATTCCAGTTGCTGAGGCGGCTCTGGGTGCGAAACTCAATGGCATAATCCACCACAGATCCATTACCCTGGCTCAGGTTCAGTAGTCCTCCTGCAGCGTCTGGACCCACAGACACGGGTCCAAACACCTTGCGCAGCTCCGCAGAAAAAGCGGGGAACGAAGAGCAGGCGGGTGTTTGTTGCTCCCATTCCGCTGTGCCCCACAGTCGGGCTTTCCCAGTCAAATGATTGACCGTGAACACCACACGAGCAGCTTCAGAAGCGAAAGTGTGTGGCTGCAGCGCAAATAGGATAGAACAGTTCGTAAGAAACGGGCTGCAGCCCTCCGGTTCCCCGGCGTAGCGCTCCGGAGTTCCCACCCGAGGCTCCGGGGTAAATCCCATCAGAGGTGATGCTGAAGCGGGTGTCGACGGCATAGGAAGAGGCGCTGGAGCGGCCACTCCTGCCACTAGCTGCTACACAGTAGCCGTTAGCTGCTGTAGCTGCGCAGATAAACAGGTTAGCGTTTGGTCATGTGAAGAGTTAGCATGATGAGCCTCGGTGGCCAGGGCGGCTATCGAGGCTTCCTGCCTCTGGAGAGCGTCATCAACTCTCTTGAAACGGTCCTTAGGTGAAGAGGAGTGCGCTGGGTCCATGTTCTGGCCAGATTGTTCTGTCACAATCTTAAGGAGAACCCAAATGCAGCACTCGAGAAACCAAGGGGAATTGGTAATAAACTTTATTGGAGATTCCACTGGATCTGAGGAATACCAACCGAGCAGTTTAACGCACCGGAGGACAGCGGGCAGAAGGTGAGTCAGGGACAGGCAGAGAGTCAGGGAGTAAGCGAGGCAGTCAGCGTAGATACAGGCAGGATCAGGGAACAGGCAGAGCAGGCAGATCGAGGACAGGCAGGGTCGGAACCGGGTAGGCAATCTGGTATCAAACGCGGGAAAGACAAGCATGAGGCAAAGTACAATCTGGCAAAGAGTGTGTGTAAGGTGCGGGTTTAAATACTGGCAGAAGCTAATGGGTGCAGAAGAGAAAGAGAGTCAGCTAACGAGTGGGTGTGGAAAACAGGTGAGACAGGTGAATGGAAAACTACTGGTGAATGATGGAGCAGAATATGACACCTGCATTCTTGGAACGCAATGCCCTAGTAGGACAGTAGGGTATAATGAGTTCTTTAAGGTAAGATGGCACCTGCCCATTAACCTGTTAAACCCTGAGCCTGTTTTTCAGGTTTCAGGCTCGAAAATGACATTCCCAGAACAAATGACTATAACTTCACTTCTAAAAGGTTTATATGAATAATTGTTGTTATCAAAGCAAGGTTACATATGTGAGTTGGATGTAGAAGTGTCAGAATCAATATAGATTTTTCTGTGTCAGAGTAAATTCAGATGGAACATAGCAAAAAAATGTAAATTCCTGTCTCCGCCTAAAGAAAACCCATTACTTATAGTGAAGACCAACCTTGAATGATGGGTTAGTAGCCTAAAAGCTTTAGGAATCCAAAGTATAATATATACCCTGTACCCTGTATCAAGATTGAGGCAAAACAAGTGACATTTGACATTTTTAGAGAGGTTTATGAAAATAAAGTCCAGGCGGAATAAGCTTTGGGCACATTTGGTTCCATCAGTGCCATTTGACCTTTTTCAGGTACCAGACTATAAAAATCATTGTATTACATTGAATCATCACTATAGGTATTCATTCCACCCAAAAAAAAAAAAATAATATTTGTTTTTAAATAATTTTTAAAAATATATATTTGTGTGTGTGTGAGTATGTGTACTAGGTGTGTGTAAATGTAGGTGTGTGTGTGTGTATGTGTAGGTATGTATAAGTGTAGCTGTGTGGGTATGTGTAGGTGTGTGTAGCTGTGTGGGTATGTGTAGGTGTGTATGTGTAAGTGTAGCTGTGTGTATGTAACTGTACCAACGCACTATACAATAAAACCACACTGTAGGTCATTGTGTGTAAGTGTACTTGCACAATAAAAAAAAACAGAAACATAGGTAACATTTGACTCCAACTGGGGCAGATTTATTTCAAACATTTTACCAACACACTATAGGCATGTAAAAACAAACATTTTACCAATGTACTATACAATAAAACCACACTGTAGGTTTGTAAAAACAACAAATATTTTACCAACACACTATACAATAAAATCACACTAGGTATATAAAAACAACACGTAATTTTTTTTAAAATAAACACTCGCAAAACGTTATACCTACCTGAACTTTATACCTACCTGAATGTTCCAGTATTTAGGTCGTGCCACTCCCTGAAACAGTTCTTTTTGACAGTGAAGCACAGAGGGACCTGGCACTTCCTGCAGTACACAGGTGTCTTCACCCTTTTGAGTCCAGCATCTAGGCCCCTCCTGCAGTTCTTCCTGACCTTGGTGGCATCTTCCCCATAATACTCGGACATGCATGTGAGTGATGGAGGAGGAGGAGGGGGCGGTGGAGGTGCAGGGCCTTCTGCAGGGCCTTCAGCAAACTCCAACAATTCTGCAGCAAGCTGCTCCCTGAAAGTCTTCTGGGTGTGTGGCTTTGTCCTGCTGGGGTCACTCCTCATCTAACAAATGTGGAAAAACAAAGAGATTAGATTAATTCACTTGCTTATAGGATAATATTGGACTATAAATGAATAATATTACACCAAATAAATAAGTAAACACATGTATATTCATTCACTGGCCATTCATTTAGAAAATGTAACTCCAAAAAGACAAGTAACACTATTTAGCATTTTGGCTAATCATTCCTGTTGGCTAAGCTAACACTGTGATGCAGTTCCACCAAACACAAAAGTAATATATAAAAAGGATAATATTGGACTATAAATGAATAATATTACACCAAATAAACAAGTAAACACATATATATATATATTCATTCACTGGCCATTCATTTAGAAAATGTAACTCCAAAAAGACAAGTAACACTATTTAGCATTTTGCCTAATCATTCCTGTAGCTTCTTGGCTAAGCTAGCACTGTGACGCAGTTCCACCAAACACAAGTAATATATAAAAACAGAGAGATTACATACCTTTCCCGTGGTGGAAGTTCAACATCAGAGTCACTACTGTCCGGATCCAGGTCTGGCTGGAGGAGATCTTCATCATCCGACGAAGAGTCATCTGGTATGAGCTATCATCAGCTAGCATCTCTAGCCCCTGCTCGCCTCGGTGGTGAAGCTCTCCCTTCTGGCTGGGTAATGCGTAATGGAGCCGGAGCGGGCGTAGTTTATACTACGCAGGATCATATCTTTGGAACCCATTGGTCGATTTGGGTGATTGACACCTTTTCTGAACCGTTAGAGCCAATAGAATCGAGTGACAGTTAGTAAGTCCCGCTAAACATTTACGTCAAGTAGAGAGAGGTTTGCGTAAACAGCACGTGAGACAGCATTAGCTCGGGACTGCGAAACTTTATACCTACTCTGCTGCCATGAATGTAATGATAGATTATCAGGAACAATTCTAAAGTGACTAATCGACATTGGATTAACCTTAAGAAGTGTTTTTATTCCCTTTAACACGAGCTTTGATCACAAAACAGCAACGGTAAGACATAGCCTAATTATTGTTATGGTTTTGAAAACTGTTGTTTTTTTTCTTCTCTGTTCTGGTTGATATCTCAGTGAGTTTGTGTCTTACAGTGATGATAGTTATAACAAAAATAATCTGTGGAGTATCAGCTTTCAGATGATATGTAGTTTTTGCAGAAAATATTAAGTTTTAAAGATCGTTTTTGCTAGTTAGCACCGGAAGTAGCATCTGCCCGTTTTAGCTAAGGGCTAATGCTAACGCTTCTTGTGAGACTTGTGTTTTGTTTCGGTAAAAATGGTTCATATAGTCAGTTAGCTGAGATTCTTCTCGTTAATCTGGTATAACACATTAATAGGTTTTTAAATATTAAGATGCCCTGAGACACAGTGTCGTGAAAAAAAAACAGGGTCCCCGCCGGGTTAAGGGCTTTGTAGGCGAGAAGAAGAATTTTAAATTATATCCTGTGTTCTATAGGGAGCCAGTGTAAGGCAGCCAGAACAGGAGTAATGTGGTCCCTTTTCCTAACTCTGGTTAGTACACGAGCTGCAGCATTTTGAATCAGCTGAAGCGACTTGACTGACTTATTGGTACACCCTGATAATAAGGAGTTACAATAATCCAGCCTTGAAGTAACACATTCTATATCTTTATAGAATAATTATCAGTAAACATCATAGCATGCATTTTGTTTAGCATTTAAACGGGATGATACATGTAGTTAATCTTTAATATGTGATAATTCATACTTCATAGTTCTTATCTCGAGGACAGTACTCTGGTACAAAGAACTGCGAGAATGTAAATGTGTAACTTCAGGGCAAATCTGACTGTAATATTTATTATTACTACAAAACTCATTCAACTTACTATCCTAAGCTTATTGATATCTGTAGTTTAGTCAAATCAACTGGTTTTGGATTTTCCCAACTCAATGGACCACTTGAGCCAACTTAGTTTTTTCTCTTTGAAGGGCAGTAATTATTCTCGGTTTTATAGTTGCTTACCATTTTTATTATGTAGAAAATATCCACAAGTCTACAGAGGCAATGATAACACATTTATATTCTGCTGCGATTCCTGATTAAGAACAACAAAGTGTTCTCTTCTGTGTTAAAGGATTACAAATATTTAATTAAAACAGTTATTTTTCAAAATCATCTTTCTAGTCATTTTTAAAAGATGAGGTAGACGTCCAGTTTAGCCTTTCTGACCAGAATTAGTATTACAAAAATATACACTTAGATAAGATGGACTTCTAATTTGTTATTATTTTCTAAATAACACACTTTTATTTACTCACCAATAACACACAATTATCCTTGTTTTTATTTATTTGTTTAATTCCATAATCTCTGGCTTTTTTGGCGTCCGTCAGGAACTGAATTTCAAAATAAAAATAAACGGAAACAGACGTAGGCCTATAAGGGACATTTCGAGCATCATTGTGATACACAGCCACTGAACTGATTAACATCACAGACGGAAAGGTATTATATCCGTCATTTAATGGTAAGCTATTGAAATTCTGATTCCATAGATGTGTCTCCCATCACCCAAATCCCCTGACTATTCTCTCAACTCAGTATTACATTCTTATATTCAAAGAAAATCAGTAATATCTTTAAAAACTACAAGTCATTTTCTATTAGCTGTGCACCGTTATGGTGTGAATACAATCTACCAATTGGATCAAATATAAAAGTCAGCCGAATTACTATTGATACTGCAAGGAGAAATGTAAGATGTAGTTTAATTGTCACATATTCAGTTTTGGTGGCAGTTCTTCAAGTTTGTCCAGAAGTCATCTCATCAGGGCTCTATAAATAAAGAACTACGGCAGATATGTAATATTTAATGCAACCGAACCGTGTATTACAATGCCGTTATGTGATGACTTCCAAAGAGAAAAGCAAGAACACTCGGAATAAAGTATTTATTTTTTTTAAATGTTTTCGGATTTCACATCTTATATACACCATATCCCAGCGTGCATTGCGGCTAAAACATCCAATCAGCAAGCTGAGGATCTTTCCTACGTCTGTTTCCGGTATTGTTTCTATAATGAGAGTTCACATTTATCCTACATTGAAGGGTGGAATTGACTACACATCTTCAGAAACATCATTTGCTTCAGATATAACTCATGGCAATATTGTAACCATTAAGGAAAGCCAACTGCAATAAAAACCCAGTTAACAAACACTAGGGTTGCGTTCCGATAATCCAAAAATCAGCTCCTAAATTCTAACCCTATCTCCTATTCCTTGACCTCTGAGTGAAACGTCACGGGGTTAAGGGATAGTGGATAGGAGAATTCAGGAGAAGAGACTGCGGTACTTTAGAGAATCCGAATGCACTTTCACTATCCGACGTGTTTATGATGCGCCAGCGGACGTCATGAATGTGCGTCTGCTGCTGTGGGGAAACTATGGAAACTACAGTTTTCTATACAGCGGACTACAACATGGATGTTTAATAAGAACAAGGGACTACTGTAAACTCATCTAGAGACTGCACCGTGCTCTGACGCTGTTGCTTTATGCTTTATGAATGGGGACAACAGAGAAACATATTCTTCATGACCAAAGTTGGAATTGAAATAAAAAAGGAAAGTGAAACTTATGCTCGTCACCCTCTCCCTCCGGTCCACATTAATACAAATGATCCCAATACGTATGATTGTATGAACTATGAAAAGATCTTAAAATCAATACAAATGTATTTATTATAAACGTTAGTCCTTAACATCTATCACTGTGTATATCACCATTCAAACATCTTTTAAAAGTTGAACAAACCCCACACAGCTCAAAGACTGTGTGATGTTGACTTTATTTGATCATTTCAGTAAAAACTAACGTTCATATTTCTCTTTTTGATTATAATACTGATGAACGTTCAAAACAAAGCACTTTGGCAACTTACCACATACGTTTTAAAATGCTTAATAAGCACCGTAACTTTCATGATATCATTTCTCGGTCATAATCGGTTGTTTCCGTGAACGGCCGACTGTTGAGTGACGGCAAATGCTGCGGCTGCAATGCATTGTGGGGCAGCATTTTCTCCTCTCCTTTCGGTTAGGGAGGTCCAGTGGTTCCTAAGCTAAAGGAGGTTATAAAGGAAGTTTGAAACCTCCTTTCCTTTCATTTGGAGAATTGGAACGGCACTTATCATGGCTGCCAGTGACGTACTTCCGGGTCATTTCACTCCGTTAGGAAGGTTCCTAAGCTAAATGGACTATCGGAACGCAACCTAGGTCAAGTATTTTTCCTTCAGTAATGAAGATGTAATTCCAATGTAGACACACCTGGGGTCGCTGTTCTGTCTGTTATGCTGAGCCATGCATTGTCTGGAACGTAAAAGGGACGAAGAAGACAAAGTGAAGTGACGTACTTCCGGTTACACATGCAAAAACAAATCGCTAAATAAAAAGATAAAACACTGGCATGTAATTTACGTTAGAATAAATAGAATGGTTTTGAATAATAGATGAGTAAAATCGACGTCACTTTACAGCCCTGCCCACTTTTGGGGAAACCAACGCTGTCATTTTGAACGGCGATCAAGCCTGAAGCCACAGAGATCTTCTTTTACTGTCCTTTCTTCTTAGAGGAAGTACAGAAACACGTAACTCTGGATTTGTTTTAATGTTTGATGTGCAATAAACGACACAGCAGCTTTTTGGCATGTTAAAACTATTATTTTCTGCCTCGCTCATGAGAGTAAGAGCTGGCGAAATTACAGCCTCGCCTACTGATTTCAAATGTGTGCTCTGAAATGATATTTATAAATGACTATTATCATTATTATAAGCAAGACAATAAATGGCAAAGATATGTAGAAAATAAACGTATTTGAGATACTTTCATAACAAACGTAACGTGGGAGTATCATATGCACGCAAAACTCGGCCTCAGATCTCAATGGGAATGGTTAGCATATCATATGCACGCAAAATTGGACTTCTGCATATCTATTGCACGCATTTCCAATGTGTAAAGTCGTGTCGTTTGTACGCAGACTGAAGAGAGTGGGTTGGTGTAGACGGTGGAAGCAGGGAGATGCATACACGTGTCTTGATCCCTGCCGAGTCGACGCACAACTGTTGATTGGTGTCAGTGCCAGAAACACTTTTTAGGAGCAATGCGCTCATGGTATAGATGTGGCGCATACATCTGAGTTCCTACTATTTTCCTTCAACCTATCCTATGGGAGTCCATCTACGTAGACACATTAGTTTTGCTGCAATAGGCTTAGACTGTCGGGGGACACCTTACTTCTTCCTTCTGTCTGTCTGTACCTGTGTACTCTCATGTTCCGAATAACCCAGCTTCCCCCAACATTTATTTTTGGTGTCTATCTACGCCGGGATCCTGAGTCGTGGCTGATCCTGTTGCTGCGGTCCTGTGTCCTGGATCCTGAATCATGTGTCCTGGATCCGGAGTCCTGGATCCGGAGTCCTGGATCCGCTATCCTGTGTCCTGGATCTGAGTCCTGGACTTCGAGTCGTGGCTGAACCTGTCACTGCCTGACTCATCATACTACTTCCCTGATGATTGTTGACATCCTCGTGGATTCATCTTCCTATTATAGACACATGCATTTCCATTTGGTCTACCTATGCTGTAAATGTATTATCTCTTCGATTTACACACGGCATCTATTGCATGTATGTCCGTCCTGGGAGAGGGATCCTTCCTCTGTTGCTCTCCCTGAGGTTTCTCCCATTTTCCCCTTTAACCTGTTAAGCTCGAGAGACCCCGGTACCGGGGCCCTCCCGCAACATCTTGCAGGAAACAGTGTCTGAGGGCATGTTAATTTAATAAACTATGAATGTTTTATATCCATGTAACGGGAAGAAACTCATCTAACTGATCTTTTTGTTTTTTAAAACCCACAATGCTAACGCTGAGCCTCTGAATTAGCAACGAGCGAAACATGCTAACAGATTTACTGCACCGAAACTCACTGATAAAACCTTATTATTTATCCATTCTGTACATCCAACCCATCAATCTGATCGTGAGATGACACAGAATCGAGGGGTACAGACATTATCATTCAATGATACGAACTCGTAACTTTATAAACAAAAACAGACATCAAAACATGTAGCGCTAGGTAGCTAACATGGCTTACCTGTGTCGTAGTCTGGTCAAAAGTGGTCTTCAATGGCATTACAACGATAACAACGCTGCTGTAGTTAATCCATAGGTTAATCCGATGTGTCTGTGTCCCTTTGAAATGATTTCTGATAATCCACAAGCAATAAACCTGCTTTTCCGTTTCCAGATGTAAGAGCTAGAGATAGGTTCGCTCTGATGCAAAACTATAGGTTACTTACGTAACCCCAGTTCTCAGAGTAACATGAAGTGAGATGTCTCACTATGGGATGCGCCTCATCGCGGAGCAAACAGAAGCATCAATCTCATTACGCCAATCCTGATTGGCTGGTGATCTTGACGTCAGCGTCAGGGAATTCACCCCCTATAAGTAGCTTGCGCCACGACGCATGCGCCATTCAAAATAAGCACCTATTCTCGCTTCACCATAGCAAGGAGGGCCGTCTGGTGAGACATCTCACTTCATGTTACTCTGAGAACTGGGGTTACGTAAGTAACCTATAGTTCTCATTCATAACACTCCGTTCGATGTCTCACTATGGGAAATTGTAGCTCCCGTATTGTCAGACGAGCTTATCACGAAAATCACCAAACCAACCAGAACTTAACAGGTAGAGCTCTGACTAAACCAGGTGCCCAGCACTGCTTGAGTCACACTGGGAGCAGAACGTCCAGCCTGTTAAGAGGCGGACAAAAGTGAGCGGCGAGGACCAGCTCGCCGCTGCACCAATGTCTTGGATGGGAGACATCCTGGACAGAGTCCAGGATGCAGCCAGACCCTGAGTCGAAAGAGCTCGCGGACCCGAGGGTGCCTGCGAACTCTGACTCGTATGAGCCCCAAAGCAATTGCTTCCACAAACCAGTGGGAGAGCCGTTGCTTAGTAACAGGCTTGCCCTTATAAGGGTTAGCCCAGGACACAAGGGGTTGGTCATTATGACAAAGCACCCTTGATCTGTCCCTGTACGTGCGTAAAGCACGGGCTGGACACGGCAAATCCGGCCGCTGTTCCCCGGAGGAATACAGTGGCGGGGAGGATGCCTCAATGTCAAATGTGGTACCTGAACCAACCGCCTTAAGATAAAGGCAGGGTTGGGCTTCAACCACACTCTGTTTGCCCTGGGGCGAACTGAGTGCATGAAGACTGTACAGATAGTGCATGAGTGCCACTGGCTCGCTTGGCAGCTGCCAGGGTCAGCTTCATGTCACACTGTATTCAGATTGTACCACTCACGGGCCAGGCCCATAGAGCCAAGCGCTCTGGGTGTGGGTGAAAGATCGCCCCCTCCGCTTGGGACAGTATGTCCCTGCGTAGTGGGAGCTGCCATGGCTGCCCGCACAGCAGCTGATATATCTCCGCTAGCCAGTACATAGCTGGCCAGTGCGGAGCTCTCAGGATAAGTGTGTGGCGTTGCTCTCTCACTCTGGCCAGAGTTGGGGGTATCAGAGCCAGGGGTGGGAACGCGTACAGAAGGCCCGGGGGCCAATTGTGCGCGAGTGCATCCACGCCTAACGGTGCATTTAGATCGCGCATCGAAAAGAACAGCTGACACTGAGCGTTGTCTTTCGATGCGAACAGATCCACCGCGGTTCTGCCGTAACGCACCCACAGCTGGCTCACAATCCTTGGATGTAGAGTCCAGTCTGCATAAAGTGGTATACCTCTGGACAGTAGATCTGCCCCGAGGTTCATCACTCCCGGTACGTGCGTCGCTCTCAGAGAGAGGAGACGTCTACCGCTCCATAGGATCAGTTTGCGCGCCAGTGTGTGTAACTGGAGAGAACGCAAACCCCCTTGGCGGTTAATATACGATATTGTGGTCGTATTGTCTGTCCTCACGAGGACGTGATGTCCCCTGAGGAAAGGCAGAAAGCGTTTTAGGGTGAGAAACACCGCTAAAAGCTCCAGGTAATTTATGTGCGCCCGCTGGAGGTCTCTGCTCCAGAGACCCCTCACCGGGCGACCTTCATAAATACCTCCCCAACCTGTCAGACATGCGTCCGTGGTGACCACTTTCCGTGAAAGGACAGCACCCATAGGCACACCTCGTACTAGAAAAGTCGGGTGCAGCCAGTGGCGCAGTGCCATTACGCATTTCACAGTAACCATCACTCTTTAGTGTTTAGGGCGGCCACCCAGCGCTGAAACTCCCTCATGTGTAAGCGTCCCAGTCGTACGACCAGGATGGCTGACGCCATGAGCCCCAGCAAGAGAACATGTTTGTGCAGCTGGAAAAGAGCGAGACAAGCTCTGAAAGCTTTCACTCTATCCGCTGACAAGCGAGCTGAAAAGGGCACCGAGTTCAGGTGTAAACCCAGGAAGAGTATAGTCTGCGCAGGGCACAACATGCTCTTCTCTGTGATTATTATGAAACCCAAGTTGAGCAGGTGCTTTACGAGGACATTTGTCTGCGTAACAGCCTCCTGCTCCGACTGTGCGAGAAGCAGCCAGTCGTCCAGGTAGGTCGCCAGGCGAATACCCTGTTGTCTTAACGGGGCTATCGCGGCTTCCGTACATCGTACAAACACCCTTGGACTGAGAGACAGACCGAAGGGGAGTACTCTGTATTCATAACAGATCCCCTGAAATGCGAATCTCAGATATTTCCTGTGTGGGTAATATACTGGGATGTGAAAATACGCATCTTTCAGGTCGACTGATGTGAACCAGTCGTCTTGTCGCACGAGCCGCAGCAGAGATGTGTGAGTGAGCATTCTGAACTTATATCTTTTTAGATATTTGTTCAGAGCCCTCAAATCAAGTATTGGCCGAATTCCGTTCCCTCCCCTTTTGGGAACGAGGAAGTACTTGGAATAGAAGCCGCCCTGACTCTGCTCGGCGGGTACAATAGATATAGCCCTCTTTTCTAGGAGAGAGAGAATCTCTCTCTCCAGAATATGGGCTGACTCTCCTCGGGCCTGCGAATGCAGAAGGCCCGAGAAGCGAGGGGGAGTGACAGCGAATTGGAGTCTGTAGCCCCGCGTTACTGTCTTGAAAACCCAAGCAGATGATGTGAGCATCTTCCACTGTATGCTCCTTAGAGCCAGTGGAGATGTCACGTCTCTTCCCCTCTGAGTCTCTATTTGTTGTGTTATGGGGCCCTCTAGTGTCTGAACACAGTGGTGCCCCTTTTCGACAATCCCCACCGACACTGCGCATGCGCATGACGGTGGTGCCTTCACAACCCCAGCCGGCACTGCGCATGCGCGTGGCGGTGGTGCCTTTAAAGCCCCAGCCGGCACTGCGCATGCGCGTGACGGTGGTGCCTTCACAGACCCGCCTGTAATCCGCCTTTTGAGAGATGGCGTAGCTGCTCTCAGAAGGGGAACAGTTGACGGGCTGTTTATTGGTTTTATTGTTTTTCTTATCATTTTTTTGAGCTGCGCCCTCGGCCTGAAGCCTGGATGCGTCAGCGGCAAATGTTTTATGACAGAAGAATCAACAAATTTGTGACATGTGTTTGTGCGGACTTGAGGATGGTGTTGAGGCATCTCTCGAGGCGGCGGGAACACATTTAGAGCTGGGGAACCGTGGACTTCCAGCTCTGTCACAGAGGGGAGAAGGAGGTGATGTCACGCCGCTCGCTTCTTCTTCCTCGACTGCTGGCCGAAATTCTGGGTTGGCTGCGCCTGAGCTGCAGCCGGAACCGGAGATTTTCTAGGCCAGCTCGCCCTCGTCTCCAGCCTGGGCTGGGGACTCGGGGCGGGCTGCGACCTCTGCGTTTTCGGTGTTTTAAACCGAGCAGGGTTCGAGGCAGCTTGGGCGAAGGACTGCTGCTGCGAAGACAGCGGCTGGACCCTTCGAGGGAGGCAGAGGTGGAGTGCCTCGTCCTCCTTCTTTTTCGACTCACACCTCCTTTGCATGGAAGCAAGAGCGGAGCCGAAAATTCCCTCTGGAACGATGGGCATATCCAGCACATCCTCCTTTTCCCGGTCTGGGATGTTGGTGAGGTTGAGCCATCTCGCTCTTTCCTGCACCACCATGATCCCCATTGCCTTGCCCGTGGCCTGGACGGCGCAGCGTTGGACACGAAGACAAATGTCTGTGACCGCTGCCATCTCGTCCAGAGTGGCTGCCCCCGGGTTACCCGACAGGTCCTCGCAGAGCTCCGCTTGGTAAGCGGTTAGCAGCGAGGACACATTCAGGGCCCTGGCGGACAACGTTGCGGCTTTGTAGGACCGTTCAGTCATTGTCGACTGAAATCGGTCCGACTTTGCCGGCAGCGTGGGGTTCCTGCTTGGTGACGGGCCCATCCTCGGTAGGAGGTGGGCTGCTACCAGCGGTTCCATGGGAGGTATGCGGAGCAGGCCGAGCTTCTCCATTCCGTCACAGTCTAGGGAGGAGGCACCCTGGATTGGGACCTTGTTTCTGAAGGGCCGGTCTCTCCACGAGACCGACACCTCATCCAACATCTCCTGGAAGACCGGAAGGAGTTGCCTCTTTGTCCGCGCTGCTTGGCGAAAATGTTTCCCTTCGTAGCGGGACCTGGAGGTCTCCTTGGCCATTTCAGGCCACGGGATATCGAGTCTGGCCGCGGCGCGTTTACACACGGCCTGCAGGTCCATGCTCAGACAGGGCGAAGCTGGTGTGCTATCGCCCGGGAGAGCAGCCCTCGCTCCAGGCTTTGCAGCCTGAGCCGATGACATGAAGATGTCCTCTTCATGTTCATCCGACTCGGACAGGAGGAACACCGAGGCGTCCTCTTCGTCCTCATCGTAGTCCAGCTCGAGGACATCCTCCGCGGGTGAGACCATGGTGAGGTCTAACCGGGAGCCCCAGCTCGGTAAAGCGTGGGGTCCCGTTCCCGCGTGTCTTGCCGTCACCGGGTCCCGGCCTGCCAGTGCGCGGGATTCCGGTTCTGCAGCCATCGCAGATAATGAGCCCCAGACCGACACGGAGAGGGGTTCACTTTCTGTGGTGGATGCCCCCGCGTCTTGACTGCCAGCCGGCAGGTCAGTGGACATGGGGGGGTCCTGCTCCGACAGGCTAGCTTGGCGTGCTAGCCGTCGGCGGAGGCTCTTCACGGTGAAGCGGACACAATGTCCGCACGAGCCGGGGTTGTCGATAGCGCCTCGGGCGTGTTCCAGCCCGAGGCAGGACGAGCAGACCTGGTGTGTGTCTGTGCCCGAGATCTTCAACCCGCAGCCACAGAGTCGAGCCACCGAGTCCCTGACTCCTCTGGTGTGAGGGAGAGAGGCGTCCATCTTGTTCGCCTCGTGGCGTGGAGAGGACCCGCTCTCAACAGGTAGGTTGGGAGAAAAAAAGGTGTTACCACCCTGTCCTTAATCCGGAGAAAAGGACGGTGTGGGTCTTTTATTCCCGGAGAATACTGACTGGTGTGACAGTATGCTCCTTTAATCCTTTCCTCCTCCGTGGGGAAGAGAAAAGAAAAAACGTCCTCGCTACCGTGGTGTCGATAGTGAGGGAGCGAGCTAACGCTAGCTTGAAAAAATCAGACCTACCTTACTTTACGGGGAAAGAGAACGGCGAGGTCGATTTCAATACTAACTGGCGTTAGTATTACCGTCTTCCTGCGAAGCAGAAGGAGTAGCCGGCGAGCGCCCGTCGACCGAAATGGTTATTTGGGTTCAGTCTGTGGACCGTTAAGCTTGTCCGGCTACCATAGAGATGTGCTCTGAAGCGAGAAGAGGTGTTTGAATGGCGCATGCGTCGTGGCGCAAGCTACTTATAGGGGGTGAATTCCCTGACGCTGACGTCAAGATCACCAGCCAATCAGGATTGGCGTAATGAGATTGATGCTTCTGTTTGCTCCGCGATGAGGCGCATCCCATAGTGAGACATCGAACGGAGTGTTATGAATGAGAACTGCATGCGCAAAGCCCCCACATTTTTGTTTTACCATGTGTGTGTGTGTGTGTGTGTGTGGGGAAATCCTCCTTCGATGCTATTGACTCTAACGGTCAGAAAGAGATGTCAATCAGCAAAATCGACAAAGGGGGGCCAGAGATATGGAAAATCCACCCAAATGACCCCAGAAGTGGTTTTCTTTTGCTAAATCTCTCTTCTAAAAAGGTCAGATTTCACTTGTTTTGCATCAATCTTAATACATGATACTTATTATATGTTGTACTTTGGATTCCTAAAGGTTTTAGTCTACTAACCGATCATCCAAGGGTAATTTTCACTATAAGTAAAAAATTATTTTTGGACGGACACTATAATTTACAGTTTCTTACCATGTTCAATCTGAATTTTCTTTAAATTAAAAAAACATCTATATTGATTTTGACTTCTCTACATCCAACTCACAGGTTTATCATTACTTTGAGAAAAAAGATTATTAATTTAACCCTTTTAGAAGGGAAGATATGGTCATTTGTTCTGGGAATGTCATTTTCGAGCTTGAGACCTGAAAAACAGGCTCAGGGCTAAACAGGTTAAACTGTGGGGTTTCTTTGGAAGTTTTTCCTTGTACGATGTGAGGGTCTAAGGACAGAGGGTGTCGTATTGTCATACTGATATTCTGTACAAACTGTGTCCACTGAGACAAATGTAACATTTGTGATATTGGGCTATATAAATAAACATTGATTGATTGATATGCAAAAATAAGTTGTTAACTTTCAGTGAAAAACTTTCAAGTCAAAATAAATACAAGTCAAAAGAAATAAAACTCTGAAGTTTTAACTAAGTATAAAGATCACCCAGACAAAAACCGAAATGTCCTTATATCAAATTGAAAATAGTGTGGATATGGTTAGAGTTTTTGTGTCCCTTACTAGCCTTTCAGAGCTTCTGTAACACTCTCCAGTGAAGGTCCTGCTGACTTCCAGTATAATCTGAATAATAACACACATGTTTGTGACATACACAGATAGATTCAATCATTTGTTAGATTTATAATACCACATGTGATATAAATGTGATTTTAAAGAGGTCCTGTAATCATTGACCTGTATTGGTCAAATGCATTCATAGATTGATCATTTTAGTTTATCTAGCCTCACCTTAAATGCCAGAAAAGCTAAATTGACTTTTTGTGTCCAGCCTTTAAGAGAGTTATATTTGAGTTTCCATTGCAGAAACATATTGCTATATATGTTTTAGGAGATATTGAAAAGGTAACCTTGAAACGGAGTGGCGAAGGGAACAACGAGTGACATTTTAGAACATCTCGGCGAAGGCACTTGCTTGCAAAGTCCTATTACCACGTTGTCTCCACATAATAGACTTAGATGATGGCTTAACAGTTTCTGCCGATGTTTGCAACAAGGTTGCAAATGAGGTCAGCTCACTAAGCGAAATTCCTCAGGGACATTACCAAACTGAAAACACTATTTATTTTTCGGCTAAGAGAAAGCACGAGGAGTGAGTCAAACTAATGAAAAGCATCTGGATTAGAGCCCACCATAAAAATGTGCCCTTTTCCCCTGAAACTCTCTCTTTCTGTGTAGACTGCTATTTTCTCTCTCTCACATGGTTACACAGTTACAGACACAAATTCCAGTCTGGCAAAAGTGCCTGGCTTTAGGGCTGAGCATATGGCCGGCGGCGGTGGGGGCATCGAGGGGTTAAGGGAAGGGAGAGGAAGAGCGATGGCACCAGAGCTGGCAAAGGAAATGCTTTACTGTCATTTGATATGCCAGATGGAACAGAGGGCACACACGCACACAAAACAAACAAACACCTATGTTATTAGAGTTAACTGAAACGTTCAGGTTTTGTCATTTCATGACTGAATAACAATGCTGAAAGAAGTAGACAAAATCTCTTTTATTCAACTTTTGAGACGACAGAACTTGAACAGACTGTAATGAGATGGCCGGTGCTTAACAGACACTAGTATCACGATTATTAAGCATCAAACATTATAAACATTCTTTAAAAGTTGTCTTACAAGCTTTTTTGTATATGATATGTAGCTACATACTTCCGGAACATATTACTTGGGGCAAATACATCTAAATATACTAGTCTGTCAACATAATTTTTCTAAAACTGAAACCAAACAAAGAATTGGAAAAAACTCCTTGAAAACTAACTGAAAATATATAATGAAATGATCAATTCACACATATTCTATACATCTGACGGCAACCTCAAGTTTACATTATTATTTTGTTGTGTCTCTTAACCCGCATTCCCCTCATATGTAGTTGTATAGAAGTCTGTGAAAAAATGACCCAAATGAGTTTATGGTATCAATTACTAGTTTACAATGTTCTTCAATACAACATGATGATCATTTTGTAGAGTATGTTCTCATTTAGAGTAAACTAACTACATGATAAAGTGGTATATCATTTAGGGCGGGGCTACAGTGACATGTTGCCACCACAGTGTTCTCGGTTGTTGGTGCTTTCCATGTTTTTCGTCTTACTTCAACTGTTTATTCCACAGTGTGTTTTTACTTCCTGAAGTTAATTGTAGAGTTGTGTTTTAAAAAGGTTTTCTTCAGCATTTGTTTGTACTTTTAAAAAAAACAAAGTTGCAACAACCAAAATGTCAAACTCTGTGCTAAAAAGAGTTTGCCAACAAACCAATGGGGGACAGTCACTATGAACACTTCTTAAACAGTCTGTAGTTTACACAAAGACCTGCAGTAGAAAATGCACTGGAGCATTGATTCACAGAAATCATTTGTGCAACACACATTTAGAAAAAGAATTGCTTGCACTCTGTTTCCTCTGTAAGCCGCACCTACAGATGCACTTTTACCCTTGGACATTGAATGAAGCTCACTCGCTCTGTCATGCTATATGAGGCATGAGATGTGTGATGAGTGTATGTGTTGGACAGGCAGCAGAGCTCGCCGGGTTATCGTGGCAGGCTCGTGGGCCTTGTCAAAATGCGTGTGAGAAAATACAGAGTGACAGATGTAGCCTTTCTGCTCCCTCACACTAACATGGTTATTCTCCCACCGCCCGCTTCACTGAACACACACACACACACACACACACACACACACACACACACACACCACACACACACACACACACACACACACACACACACACACACACACACACGTTCACTGTGACTTGTTCAATAGTTTCATAGACTCACAGCTGACTCTCCAGATTGGAATGTGGGAATTATTTCGGAAGACCAGATTGTTGATTGTTTAAAGCCTAAACAAAACAAGCGCTGTAAGAGAACGGGGGCCACTTGAGTAACTTCCATATTAAAAACCGCTCGTTTAAAATCTTACAGCCGGATATTGCTCAAGACAACAAATATCTCCCACCTAATCTTTTCCAAGATAATAAATCAAAGTCGTTTTAACTTTAATGAATTTCAACCACGTTCAGATTGCGCTCCGAGATTAAGCTCCTTTGAGTCCATTGAAGCGTATCTTCGAGGCCCCTATATCAATGTCACTTCCCTTTGCCACATCTTCCTCCAACACATTATCACCAGCATTGTCAGATACCAGTACAAATGAGAAAACAATGGGGAGATGAGAGCAAGTTGTTGAATATTCATAGGGAGGATAAGGATACAACTGGGACATTTTGGGGCTTTATCGGCACTAACAGGATCTAAGCCGTGGTAATTCATGCTAAATCCAAACCAAATCGGCCTCAGTGCTGTTTCTGTATAAGAAAAAAAGGAAAAGAAAATAGACTTGGGTTGAATCTCCCGTGTGCTTTTCTGATCTTTTTTCCATGTCATCTCTATCCCTGTTTCATTTATCACAACAAACTAGTTGAGATATCTCTCTTCATTGCCTCCGCTGTGTCGCTTCTTGAGCTGGAGGCAAAGAAAGAGGAGAAGGAATCAAGAAAACAAATGTGTAAAACTGTTTGTTTCTCGGGTAAAGGAGCCATAAAAAAATAAAATGAACAGCTTTGAGATTCATCCTTGTTGAAAGGCACAGATGCTTCTCTCACAGATAGTGAATATGCAACCTTGGGGGAGCGTCTCGTTGGCATATTTCTTGTTCTGACCTCATGGTCTGTTACTCCCCATCTAGAATGGTTGACCTTTGGAGACTCTGACTTAGTCGCCTCTCCAAACAGAGCGCTTCCTCTGAGACCAAACTAAAGGTATTAGTATTTGACTCCATGACCTTTCCCAAAGGCTTCTGGGTAAAAGGAAGTGACCCTACGTGGCCTATGCGTCTCTAGTGGATAAGCTGTGTCATTGTATGTCCATGTGTGTATGTGATAAATGCAGTATCAGTTTTTTTTAAATATCTGTCGGAAAACAGCAGATAAAGCTTTTCTTTTTGTTCTTGTTGGCACAGGGTTTGTCATACCAACGTTCAATAAAATCCACTCCAAAATATGTGTCTTGCTGTGTTTAGCATTAACAAATCAATACACAGCGAGGCTTTTGGCCACCTATCAGACAACATGAAATGTGATCAAGAAACGCTTTTGTTTGTTTGACCCTATGTCAAAGCTGACTTAACAAAACCTAAAAGTTAAAGCATATCACTGATATGACAGTGTGTTGTACATATAACACGGATGCAAACTCAACAAGATTGAAAAACTTGACAAAGATGCAAACCCCCCCACCCCAGACGACCTGGGGATGACCCCTAAGGAAGATTGATTTTTTAGGTTTGGGCCATAGACTGTATATATAAATGGACGTAGTGTCCGTGGATTCTGCAGAGTTGCCGTGAAGCCCTTAGTAGGTGGAGTCGGCCACTAACGGCTTGACAGCAACGTCAGAGTCTAATCCCGCCTGCTCCAAATAGAGAGGCGAAGTCCCTCCCCTTCCGGGAGCCTCCATGGGACCCCGGAAGCGGAAAATTATACATTGAAGTCAATGGAGAGAGAAAGGTTATCTTTTGATCCCGTTTGAATTGTGCCACGAATGACACATATGATGTTTGTCAATTTAAAAGAACATTTTGCAAGTCAAAAAAATAAAAATGTGTCGTAAAACTGTGAAGTTACACATTTTTTTGTGTGAAACCGCTCAGTGAATTACAGGTCTCTGGTCTCGCACAATATGCGTCACCATCACAAAGACGGCCCTCACGTTAGCAAATTTCACCTGTTTCTTTCAGAATGAGGCGAAAAGTATAAAACGAGGTGAACATCACTACAAGTATGGGCATGTTGAGAACTGTACATACACGAAAGGGGAGTTAGTCGGTTCTGTAAGAACCAGCATGCGGGACCGGCTTTACAAGGTTTCGGTGAGTAATATGAGTGCAATGTGTAACGTTAATGTCAGCTAGCTAACATTAGCTAACAAGGTACACTAACGTGTTTTGTTTTAGTAACTAGTTTTCTCCTTAAGAACTTCGTGGTCTCTGTGTATGCTGTGGATAACATTAGTGTTCACAAGAACAAGGTACACTCCCGTTTTTTGTTTTAGTTGCTCTTCAGATTGAAGCGGCCAGTTTTATATCGACTATACTGTATGTGTGATCTCCTTTTTCTCGTTGTGTCATTTGACTTTATTTGCTGTGTGTAGATTCAAGGATTTTGGTTATCTAGGCACAGCTGTGTGTGACTCCCTCTGGTACACTGGTATGTGTTTTCCTAATGTAGAGAGCATTGATTAATTAATAACTACACACTGAGTCTAGATCCTGACCAAATCCTTTTTTATTGTTGATCAAATGTTTTAAAAAAATGTATTCATACACATTTAGAAAAATACAATGTACAATCACAACCAATACAACACACATTACAAAAAATACAGAAAAAACAAACAATAACAACAATCAGACAAGAGGACAAAACTATGGACAAATAAACCCTCCCACCCCCAGATCCGGACCATCCTTGTATTATTGCTCATTCAATCTATTATAGCATGCTAACAAATGGTACTTACTTTATTTTTACAGATCTGCATGGGAGACGATGGCGCGATGCAGAGCGCTGTCTGTGATTGTGCACGGGGGATGTACAAATGCAGCCACGCTGCAGCATTGGCAATATTTGCCATGTGGCAGATCAGCTCCACAGATGTTGAGTGCCAGTGGAGGAAGCCTGGCACTTAAAAAGTAGTCCAGCCGGTGTCTCAACTTTACCAACAGCGAGAGGAGACATACAACCCACTGGCCAGAGACATCGCCAACTGTCAACTGGGGGGGTGTAAACGAGGCCGAAGGGGTGAAGGCTTTTGTGGAGGCCTATCAAGTGACAGTGTTCGAATCGAGTCTGGTCTCTTTGTGAGTGAGTCGGGTGTTTTGGGAGCATCACCCGATGGACTTGTGCAGCCATCTGCCCTGCTGGAGGTGAAGTGTCCACACAGCCAGAGGAACATGACCATCGCGGAGGCAGTCCAGTTACCATCCTTCTGTCTTCGTGAGGAGGGTGGGTCATATATTCTCAAGGAGAATCACCCATACTGGCACCAGTCCAAGGGCAGCTGCATATCACAGACCGGAGTCTCTGCTACTTTGTTGTGTGGACCACGAAGGAGGCGATCATCATCCCCATCCCCAAAGACCCTGCATGGCATGGAAATCTCCTCCTCCTGGAAAAATTCTACACCCAGCATATGCTCCCTGTGTTGGCCAGTAGAGAGGAGGACATTTAAATAAACATACTCGGAATTAACATCCTCGGACTCTGCGTTGTGTTTTGTATGTGTGATGGGGTGTTATGCAGGGGGGAAGAAAACAGGACACAGCAGATTGGGATTGTGGTGGAGATGCTGAGCAGTTATTTAATTGTTGCATGTAATTATTATTATACTCCGTGCTTCTTAGTTATTCCATCTTTTGCTTTAACATGAATCTGTATGTAACTCTATATTTACTTGTTATCTACCACACTTCCTTCTACATCATACACCATTATTATACATGATGGTGTATATAGGATATATATATTTGTATACATATTTGTAAATTGTATAATTTTATTTAAACGTCTTTTTGATCTCTCTGTCTATAAACACAAACTGAGTAAGATTGACAATAAAGTTGACTTTGAAAAAAAAATATATTCTTTATGAAAATAGTTGACTGTTGTCAAATGAATCCAAATGAAACGCTGGACTGAACTACAACTACGCCTTAAAATCTCTACGGACTGTTTTTCAGTGGGATGGCAAGTTCCTATCTTTAAACATTTATTAGTTTTTTCTCAGAACAGATTTGATTTTCTGAAGTTTTAATTTAACTTTGCCGACCATGTAAGGTCATTATTAAAAGGTACAATCAATTTGTTTAGGGTTGACTCAAATAATGAAAAACATTTCATTTGGATAATTTACTGACAGAATAAGAAACTCAATGATGCTCTACTCACCTGTTCCCTTTTTATAAAGTGAAACAGTTGAAACGATAGATTTGAATAAACTTAAAAACAACCTTCTCCAAAAGCTATCAAGGAATATACCGAATACTTGTTTTAGAACTTTATTACATATTTTTATATAAATAGTTTGAATGATCCATAATTGACAGAAGCTTGTGTTTACTGTTACTCATATATTAATGTATTTGTAACTTCAGTAAACCACTACCTCACTCATTTATTTCATTCATCACGGTTCAGTAAACTAAGTGATACATGAACCAGTTTAATCATTATAATAACGTAGGATTGCAACTCTTTGAAACTGTAGGTGGCTCTTAAAAGAGCCGTTGTGTTTGGGTGTGCTGGTCTCAGGTCAGTCTAAGCCAGGGGAAAGGCAAGTAAGTTTGGCCGTTGGCCAATTTTTTGCTGAGCCGCAAGATGGCGGGCCAGAACATAATCAAAGCCTAATTCAAGGAAATGATTTTGGTAAGAGGGCGCAGCGCCCCTGTTCCCCAGTTCAGAAAAAACTCTATCGCTGATGACCCTCCCCATCAACACTCTGATGCGCAGTCAGATCCGCTGATTGGTTCACTGATGATATAGGCGCCCAATTCAGAGCCTCTGGCTAGACCCGCTCAAAGGGAGGCTCGTCCTCTCTAGCCCCATTTCAGTCCCAAAGCCAGGGCTATTATCTGTATTTTAACAGACTTATCTTTTAAATTGAGGTGTATTTATTGTTCTCTTCAAAGTTTATTTTTCTCTGAAATTTTAGGGAGGATGGTCCTCCCTTTCCTCAATGGACGAGTCTCCACTGAGTAAAGTAGAGTTATTAACTAGGTAGCAGTGTTATTTAACATTTTATTCTGATAAGTATTGTCAAGTTCTCTGGGTTTTTGGCATTTATTTGAGTGTTTGCACATTTGAGAGGCTTGAGGGGCAACAGAGGACGCATGGACAACTGGAATCCTTTTCCTTTTCTTTATTTAAACTTTTCAAGGACACATTATATTCTTTCAGGTTGAAAACCTTTAAAAAATACCAAAGGACAAAATAAATCAATTACAGCATTTTGCTTTGCAATTTAATATATTATAACCTAAATTAATCAGTAACCAAGTATTTTACTCAAACTCAATGTATTTAATATATAGTTAAATAAGTACTTTAAGGCGAGACACGGCAGGCAAAAACATCGTTTTTCAAGTACTGGTCCATTTTGAGATTTTGTGCTATTTTGATTCCATAACATGTTTTCTTTCAGGCTTTTGGAAGGAAAACGTACAAAATACACATTTAAGTGTTTATTTTACTATAGTTTGTCTATTTGCGTCTGTAGATTTCTCCTAAATTCACCAAAAGTTAGCATTCTAACGTAACATAAAGTACCGCGACCGCTGTGTGCACCATGTCAACAGAGGTATCGCTGGAAAGCTCCGTCTCTCCTGCACAATCTCATCGGATCCAAATATGGTCATTTCCTTTGTATCTGCAACCAATCGTGAAAGCACAAAGGGGTCTTAAACCAAGAAACGAAATCTCATTGGCTGGTGTCAATTTCTGACAACGTGATTCGTTCAGATGCGTCACGTGGTGTGCTAAAACACTTCCTGGTTAGCTTTCAGCTAGAAATTGAAATCTCAAAATGCCAAAAGAACGGCGAAAAAAACGTTCACAGAGAAGACGACAACAATTGTTACTTGCACGAAGCAAGGTTATAAAAAAAAAAATGACCCTGAACATGAAATACCTTCACGGAGTACGTCGAGGCGCAAGCTGTCATCCAGAGAACAGGAGGGTTTAGCTAGCACCTCACTGCAATCTTTAAAGGTCGTTTTCTCAAAATGAGTTTTTTCTACTACTCTGAGTTCGAAATTTCAACTTCAGTAGCACGTAGATACACCAAACCTTCCAGTTATATTCCTATCAATATTATGAAGGCTTTTACCGAAGGGTTTGTTCATATATAATTCATAGCCTGAATTATACAACATTGTATACCTAAAAACATGGCGAAAATTGATATTTTAGGGCTGTTGACAGTATTTTCTGATTTATGGAATGATAAAAAGAGATATCCAATATCCCTTCTGTAAAAGCCTTAGATACTAATATGACTACAAAATGAAACAATCATTTTGAATCTGACTATATCCAAAGTTCAGATTTCGATTCCTGAAATGTGTTAAAATATGTGCATATTTAATGAGATAATGGATAATTTGCATATTTAAACATGCTATTTCAGAAACTTGTAATACAAAAGACAATTGCCTTATTGTAAGTAATTAACTGGATAAATTTCTAGCTGATACCTTTAAGTTAAAAAAATTACCCTATTCACCTGGGGTGTCTCGCCTTAATTGCCCTGGTTCCCCCCAATTGCCATATGTGACCCGCTCTATCGAAATCAGTCGAAAGTCGCAACGGCTCATTTCAAAATAAACGTGGATTTGCGTAAAAAACTAGTTTTTCGGGGTTCGGGTGTTTTGTTTGATTTTAAATAAACAAAGTCTTGGCTTTCAGAATATGACATTTTTATTTCCAAAATCACACGATAAATACATGTTTGAAGCTTGTAAATGGAAGATGACAGCTCTCCCTCGCCACTCTGCTCTTCCACAGCGCAGCTTCCCCTCCCTCCGCTGACATTATGAATGTAAGCGGATATTTCGGGACAGAATTTATTTTACCGTAATTTGAAACTTACCGGTCATGTTTCAATAATAATAATAAGAATGGTGTAGCAGAGTTTCCGTTAGCAGGTAATCACCGGACCATGACCGGATATGCTGATGTTTAAAACTCAGTTAATGGGGCTCATTTTTATATTGCTTCAGTTTATAATCGTTACAGATCGAAAAGTTCAGATTCATTTTTCAATAAATGATTCCACAAACAACAAACTACTTGTAGTAGATGAAGTACATTATTCAAAAGTTTACATTAACTTTGAATAATAACACGGGAGAAACGAATGCTCTCTTTTCCCCTCCCCCTCCCTCTCTCCTGACAGCCCGTCAGTTTCTCATGCAGCTCGCTAAACAGTGGGCGGGGCTTCAGGTGATTATGCAGAGCTGCATGTCTCCGTCAGACTCAGCAGCTGATCTGATCTCTCTCGGTCCGGTTATACTTCACTCACGTTTATATCGATCAGATCCAGCTCTCCTGATCGGCCTTTATAGAGAGCACCGATCAAACTATTAATAATGAATATCGGCCGATAGTGACCGGCGGCCGACCAATCAGCGGCTTTTATATTGTAAAAAATAAAAAATCTCAAAATAATATTTTATTAGTGATTCTCAAAATTACGGGCCAAATATTATTGCTGGCGGGCCAACAATGGCCCGCGGGCCGCCTGTTGCCGACCCATGGTCTAA
Organism: Gymnodraco acuticeps; assembly: GCF_902827175.1. Classification (NCBI taxonomy): domain Eukaryota; kingdom Metazoa; phylum Chordata; class Actinopteri; order Perciformes; family Bathydraconidae; genus Gymnodraco; species Gymnodraco acuticeps. The sequence continues at coordinate 2,356,904 of NW_022991123.1, forward strand.
GCCCTCTCTCCGCGGATACGGCGGGCCAGCTGGATGTCCTTGGTGACCCTCTTTGCTTGGTTCATCTTACTGGGGGGCAGCTACATGGATGTCGGTGCAGTCCACAATCATTGTGCAGTTGAAGGCAGAATTAATTTATTATTGACTCCGAATGAAGCACAACTTCATGTCATACAATACATTGACTTTATTTGTAATTGTGTAAAAAAATATGAGCATTGATTAGCAAGCAGGACCTGCAGGAACAGAGAATGGTGATGGATGGAGCTGGGAAGAGAGAAGAATAAAGAAAACAGATCAACTTTATTATCGGATATTAAAAATTCAATTTCAAAACAAGTTGCCGCTCCTACAGTTTTCTAGTATGTAAAGATGATTTCACATGACCTATGCAAAATATCACACTCAATACATGTGTGTCTCTGGGGGGTGCATTGTGCCTTTGATGTATATAAATAATATACCATAACCAAAACTATTACGTACAGTGGAAATCAGGTTGCCAGAGCAGGTCAGTGTGCATGTTCCTCAACGTCTCAGCAGTTACAGGTGAGGTAAAGAAAATAAAAGAGAAAAAGGTCAGTAACAACAACACTTAGTTTAAAGTAACAACACTTTGAATAATTATCTCTTCTAACAATTTTCTCTCAGTAAGCACACAACGACTGTCTTTCCAACAAACAGATTGACTCACCCTCACTGTCATCACAATGAAATACATCCAGAAGAATGTCATGCAAAGCTCCCTGAACTGCTTCCTTAGCACCCGGTGGAGGGCGCAGTAGGCTACTCTTCAAATGTTTCACGAAATACTTACCATCATGACTACTCTTACTGTTTAACATTTTGGTTTACTTCATGGTAAGGCTACTAAAAATGACAAGGCTAAGTAATGTAATGCTAACTAACGTGCTCGCTACTCGTTGCTACTAGCTAGGTAGCTAACTTGACTATGTTCCATGCACAGCATGTATATTACCTATGATATTACCTGATATGTCTGATCCAGCGACTCCTGGTCCTTTCATCAGACGGGACGCGATAGAACGAGCAAGTGGTATGATCACTTTTGTGATTACAACCTGGTACAAAGCACACAGGGATCTTGTAAAAGTGAACCAACCACTTGGAGCATTATCGCCGGTGACATCACTTACGCGACCCAGAATGGGATTTGTAGTCTTTGTAGTCGCGTATTTTTCATAGTCTTATATTTCAACAGTTTTACGACAAAATGTGACTTTTTTGACATGGAAATTATTGTTTAAGATTGACAAACATCAAATGTGTAGTTCGTGGCACAATTCAAACGGGATCAAAAGATACGTTTTCTCTCTCCATTGAATTCAATGTATAATTTTTCGCTTCCGGGGTCCCATGGACCGGAAGTAGATGGGCGTGACTTCGCCTCTCTATAAGGGCAAAGAGGCGGAGCCGAGGCGGGACCTGCTGCCTCCGAACTGGAAGTAAACAGAGCTAGCTCAGGCTAAGAAGCTAAGCTAACATGAAATACATGCATACCAAGTTACTGCTAACAGTGTAGTTCCCCTATATAAACGTTACATTCATAATCAAATGAGACAATCTGCAAGATAATTAGCTATATTTTGTTATTCTTAATGTTTGTCATTCACACGTTAAGAAAATAAGTACCGATACATAGCAGAACAATTGTGGCGATGTTCAGCTTAATAAGACTTGTTCAACATAATTTATTTAGCTAATACTACAGCAGGCGAACCAAGTCTGTGTTTCGCTGCATTCCTTGATCTCCAGTTATAACGGCGGACTCCACCGCCCGGACCTAACGGAGCCGCAGTGGGCTAGCTCCGGGACGACGGCTGGAGCTAGCCCCCTGCGGCTCCGTTAGCTCCGGCGGCCACCACTGGGATAATTGGGTCCCCTATTAACATTTGCTCCCGTTTAGCATTATGGGCGTCATAGCCATAGACTATAACAGTCTTACCCAAGGCTGAATCATAAACTAAAATGTATATGTATGCAGTGGCGTTTTTATATGTACAAAAGTGGTGGGGCACAAAAAACTTAGATGTCTATATATAAGCTTCTGCAGTGAGGTTCATGGCTGGTGAGGCTCTGACTCTTCAGGTTATATGACCTAAATCAAAATATCATATTATTTTCAAAAGCTTTTTTTGTCTGATGCTTCAATTAATTTTAAACAGACAGTTCAACAAAAGGATACCCAAAAAATGTAATTGTATCATTTAAATATTGAATTGTTCTCTCTTAGTAAGATCCCATTTTCAATCAAATTGCAGTCTTACCTTGACATGAAGATGAAGTCCATTTGCCTATCCTTCTGGACAAAAATCTCTATTACTTTTTTGTAAAAGTCCTCCTTATGTTCTTGTAGTTTCAAAAGTCTATCATAAATCTGATCTAATCAATAGATTTATGATTCGAAAATTATAAAAGTAGGGTAGACATGTGGATATTATCCGGCTGAACAAAACGTGCATTTATCTAACAGGTTTGTTTCCCACAGATCTTATTTGGAGCTATTTTCTAAAATCCTATGGAGAAATATCATTGCTTTTTTTGTGGAGGGAAGCCATGCGCAGTTTACTTCCGGGTTTTAGGACGCCTCCTGCAGCTCTCTCTCCTCCTCTTCACACACCACACTTTTCGCGGCACACGTACTTACAGCCAATCAGCTCTGAATTATGTGAGATGACGTATGGTGGGGATGGCAGCACTATGCCCCTATGGTCCTTATTTTTTTGCCACACACATTAAATAGGACAATACTCTAAGCATGCGCAGTGTAGTTTTTACAGTCACCATTGACTTAAACAGGGAGAGGGAGGGGCAGGATCGGGTTTTGTCCCACATGGCTCAAAACAGCTCAATAGGCACACACTGTAGACACTAATTAGAAGAACACAGACTAAAACAGCAATGTACAGACGAATCAGATGAATAAACATGATCTTAAAATATATTTTATATATTTTTTAATTAATCTTTTGCATTTTTTTGTAATCATTACTTTTTATACTTTCTGCTGACACTAGGTGGGGCTGTGCCCCACCTGCCCCTAATGACCAGTCGCCACTGTATGTATGTATGCATAAAGGGTTACGTCCTTAGCTGGCTAATAAGTAACAAGCTAAGCTACCAAGCACACAAACACCTGCAAACGGGGTAAACATGTATAATATTATCATTTTAGACTTCTTAGAAGTTATATTAGTACATTCAAGCGCACAGCACGACATTTTAATTGTCTGGTATTTGTAACAATATTCCCTAAAAGGCACAATCACCATGAACACGGCTAAAGCTAAAAGGTCAAGTACAGTACTATGACTAACTAACGTTGTAGCCTCTATGGTTGTAGCCTAGCAGAGTGGACAAGTTGCTGTTAGCTGACAGTGAGGCATGTACGTGTTCATCAAAGTGACCACGCCCTAATTTATGCAAAAACTTTAAGACCTAATATAAATAAAAGGGTCGCGTGAGAAAACAATTCACTCACAGATCCATAATCATGAAGGTGGAATCTAACTATATCAATAATACAAATGTATGGAGCCAGGGGTAGAAAGTTTAGAAACATGTTTTTTTCTGCTGTAAAGTTGGGCATTTTAACATGGGGGTCTATGGAAATTGCTCCTTTCTGCAGCCATCGCCTATCGGCCAATATATGAACTGCAGTGTGTGGCACTTCCGTATTGGCGTCCCGGCTCTTCCCCAGAGTTTGCCGCTTGGTTTGGGCATGTAAATTGGTCACCAGCAAGAGTAAGTTCTATTTTTCACTGGGGGTATACAGCTATTTACAACTATTCTTTGTCATGTTCCAAAAATCAAAGTTCTTTTATTGTGTCATAGATATGAACCTTGCTTGTAAAATAACATCAAAATAAAAGGGCCCTATTGTGCTCATTTTCAGGTTCATATTCGTATTTGTTGCCTCTGCTGTGACACGTTTTGATGCTTTAATGTCCAAATGCTAGTGCTTTATTTTTCTCATACTGCTTTGTGTTGCAGCACCTCTTTTCTCCCTCTGTCTGAAACCAGAGCCCATTCTGCTCTGGTTAGCTGGCCGGCGCTGTCGTAATTGGTCAACTGATGTGTCAGAAATGTCCCGCCCCTTAGTGTGGTAACCGTGACTGGGGTTACCTTTTTTTTTAAAGCTATACGGACAACGCCACCTCCTGCTAAGGGGCAGGAGGAACCCGTGGACCCTCAATTAAAGTTGATGTTGTGAACCGATTTTAAATCTTCCCTTAATAGGTACAATTGACAGAGGCATGAATTCCAAAAATATAATGCAGCTTTATTTAACACGTATGAAAACAGTTAAAATGTCAATTCATGTAAAGGGTTTAAAAAGGCTAATATAATTCAACATGTATATGTTACAAGTTACCGTCCTCAGTTGGGCAGGTCTGGTCTGCTGGGTCGCAGTGCCTGTTAACGGTGAAAAACAAGAAAAATTACTTGAACGCGCTGTCTTTAAACAACTCTCCTGTTATCTCAATCAGAACAACCTTCTGGATCCGCACCAGTCTGGTTTCAAGGCAGGTCACTCCACAGAAACTGCTCTCATTGCTGTCACGGAGGAACTGCACACTGCCAAAACTGCATCCCTCTCCTCTGTCATCATCCTGTTGGACCTGTCTGCTGCATTCGATACGGTGAATCATCAGATCCTCCTTCGCACTCTCCAAAAACTTGGAGTTTCAGGCTCTGCACTTTCCCTCCTCACCTCATACCTGAAAGACCGTACCTACAGGGTGACTTGGAGAGGGTCTGAGTCCGACCATTGTCAATTAACTACGGGGGTCCCTCAGGGCTCTGTTCTTGGTCCCCTCCTCTTCTCCCTGTACACAAACTCGCTCGGATCAGTCATTAGCCCGCATGGTTTTTCTTACCACTGCTACGCTGACGAAACCCAATTAATTCTGTCCTTTCCCCGCTCAGAGACCCAGGTCGTTGCACGCATCTCTGCTTGTCTAGCTGACATCTCTCAGTGGATGTCTGCTCACCACCTCAAGCTCAACCTTGACAAGACTGAGCTGCTCTTCCTCCCGGGAAAAGATTGTCCCACTCTTGACCTAACAATCAACATCGGCACCTCAGTTGTTTCCCCGACTCAGACTGCAAGGAATCTGGGTGTGACCCTAGATAACAACCTGTCCTTCACTGCAAACATCGCTGCTACAACCCGTTGCTGCAGATACACGCTTTACAACATCAGGAAGATACGTCCCCAGCTGACTCAGAAAGCGACTCAGGTTCTGGTCCAGGCTCTCGTCATCTCACGCCTAGACTACTGCAACTCCCTCCTGGCTGGTCTACCTGCATGTGCCATCCGACCTCTGCAGCTCATCCAGAATGCAGCGGCTCGTCTGGTCTTCAACCTTCCTAAATTCTCCCACACCACTCCGCTCCTCCGCTCCCTTCACTGGCTTCCGGTAACTGCTAGAATCCACTTCAAGACACTGGTACTTGCTTACCATGCTGCGAATGGATCTGGCCCTTCCTACATCCAGGACATGGTTAAACCGTACACCCCAGCGCGTGCACTATGCTCTGCATCAGCCAAACGACTCGTTGCGCCCTCGCTGCGAGGGGGACCCAAGTTCCCATCGGCGAAAACACGTGGGTTTGCTGTCCTGGCTCCAAGATGGTGGAATGAGCTCCCCATTGACATCAGGACGGCAGATAGCTTGCACATCTTCCGGCGCAAACTGAAAACTCATCTCTTTCGACTCCACTTCGAGCGTTAGAACTATTAACGAAGCACTTTTATACTAATAAAGGACTGGCTTACCTAAAGCCAGTTGAGTAGCACTTGAAATGTTTGGCTCTATGAAACCTGATGTACTTATATGATTCTGTTTTCTTCAAGGTTGTGTCTTCCTGGTCGAATGTACTTATTGTAAGTCACTTTGGATAAAAGCGTCAGCTAAATGCAATGTAATGTAATGTAAAGAAAACCACACACCAAAACAACAAATGCATGCAATATTCAAACCACAACCTCTAGAACAGGGGTTCCCAAAGTGGGGGTCGCGAGGTGATTACAAAATAAAAATGTAAAAAAAGTGTATTAATAATAACGTGTGCATACATTTTTCAGGGGCGGACTAGCCATCTGTACAATTTCCCCGTAGCGAGGCTCCCCCCGTTGACAATCCACTAGCGCAGTGTTTCTCAAACTTTTTCATACCAAGGACAATTTAACCTATAAAAAAACTCTCACGGCCCATCTGACTCCACAAATATCCCAAAACAATAGGCCTGCTCACCACTCCAACAGTTCTAAACAGCCTAATAATGACAGCTTAACCTTCTCTACATCGCCTCGTTCACACAATAAATCAACAATACAAATACAACTACAGATTATATAAGCATTTAGTTCAAATGCGATTTAAAATGCTCTCAGGTTTTACACCTCTTATGAAATGTAGACTAAATTTATTACGGAGTTTATGTCCGAGCCAACAGTTGGCTACTGATAGAAAATGCAAAATACTCCGCATGTAGTAGGCTACGACACAAACCTCCGCTGTGGATTTTCAAAACTAAATACAGTAAAACTATGGCCGCATGCCCAAGTTTAACTCTCTGAGGCCTGCATGGTCTGCCTACAGAACAAAATAAAAAAACGTTTATGCAGCCCCAACAACAGCATCTGATCAACAACAGACTTCATGCAATGCTTCATCGGATGCATATATTAGATAATAATCTCTATCTCACTCCTATTTACAAATCGCCTGAAACTGGTACAAAGAAGTGGCAACATGTTTGACGAAGGTGTTGCACTGGGCTATATCATGCAATCGAAAGTGAAAGTAGCTCCATTGCGGAGATATTCCTGTGAGAGTGCGGAAAACTTAAATTAACAGCAGGTACAGTCTTATGCTTTCCCATCACATTACTGTGACTATTTATTTCTTAATTTCTGTTATGAATAAACCCCCAGTCACTGTTACTCTATTCAGAGTGATTTGCATTGAGATATGCCACCTATGCTCCATATAGTCGTGAATCCCTCGGCTATGTGTGTGTCCTGAAAATAATGTCACATTTTGATTTTTACCTTTTATAAAATGTTACCATATAAAATGGTACCCTACCATATTAGGGCTGTCAAGTTAAGGCAAACAAAAAATTAACGCCACAAATTATTTTAACGCGATTAACGCATGTGTATTTTTTGTCCTCGGCTGCAGTTTCAGAGCGCATCGAGTTTAAAATACCATCTAAAAGCTGATGCTGACAGCCTCGCTCCTGCCGTCCGCTTGCGGCAGACCACACTTCCACGCTCACCGGCAGGCACCGACTGGCCATCGGGAGGACCGGGAGGGTGTGTATGTGTGGCGCGAGCGAGAGAGAGAGAACGGGCACACGTTACGTGTATTGTTGTTGTTGTTGTTAGCATCTGGTGCTAGCTAGCTGCGCTAACGGATATAAGGAGCTGTTTCAATGAAAACAGAGGAGCGACATTTCGCCGACAACTGCACCGAGCACTTGACTTTATGCAGGTAGCCAGACAGTGGGACATTGTACGAAAAGTCAGCACGGATAGTGCGCGCAACATGATTGCAGCGTCCAGGCAGCTCCCGTTCGAGCGTATGCCTTGAGTTGCACATAGCTCCAACGATCCATCACAGTACACACACACTTTGTATTATATTATTGTATTGTATGAGAGAGGTTCCAGGTTGAAATGAGGCGGATATTTGTAATGTTCAGAGGTTGTTATGTTTAATATTCATGAGAATATTTGTCATTGATCAAATGATAATAAACAAACATTTGCATAAAGCATATTTGTCCACTCATATGTTGATAAGAGTGTTAAAAACTTGAAATATATCCCTCTAAGGAATATTTAGAACAGATAAAAAATGTGCGATTAGGACAATCATGCGATTAAATATTTTAATCTACTGACAGCCCTGGCTGTCTTTGCATTTATATATATATATATATTAATGCTGTCAAAATTATCGCGTTAACGGCGGTAATTAATTTTTTTAATTAATTGCATTAAAATATTTAACGCATTTAACGCATGTGCAGAATGGCCCGCCCCATACATCCCTCCAGTGGCAGCGCCAGGGTATGGCTGGGGTAGGCTACAGCCATACCAAGAAATGGCTTAGCCCCACCATGAAAAATGGTGTTAAAGTAAGCAAAATAAAGTCTGCCAACTCGCGCCGAGAATTGCACAGACAGCAGTTAGTAAGATTGATTTCAGCAGCCACTTGTCTGGAAATACCGAAGACCAGAAACAGTTTTGAAAACTTTTGTCACGTAGTGATCATCTTCTCAATAGAACATCTTTGATAATGTCTTCTGGCCAATCAGAATCAAGATAACGGCGTGGTGTTGTTGCAGGAAGTCCCGACGGAGAATACTTTTGCTGTAGTCCAGGGGTGCACATAACTGGTACGCAGGTTATGTGCGTAATCTGAAATGCGTACCGTCACTTGTGTCAAAGCGCATTTGCGTACCGACGTACTTGTGAAGCTTTTCCAGAAGGCGGTTAGATCACCGGACGACAGAGTCGGTCTCCTTGTGCACAGACAGGGCTGCTGTTAACGTCGGTCTGTACAACGGAATTGTGCCAAAACTACGCCAACCGGCTGCGGAGGGAGACTCCCCCCCCTTCAATTCAATTCAATTCAAAACCTTTATTTATCCAGGTAAAATCCCATTGAGATCAATGATCTCTTTTTCAAGGGAGACCTGCAGCAGTAGGTTCCACAAGAAGACATAAACAACAGAACAACAAAAGGACATCATATAGCAAAATGTACAGGGATTACAATTTACATATTTAACCACAAGTACAGGTACCAACAGCATCTGATTTTGTAGCATCCAACCGAGCTTTAAAAACATGTAGTGGTACTAGCTTGGTAATTTTCCATTCTTTTTGCAGACTGTTCCATGTTAGTGGAGCTGCACATCTAAAAGCTTTCTTCCCTAAGACAGTCCTAGCACTTGGCACATTTAATAAAACCACAGCATGCGATCTCAGGCAATAAGTACTTTCAATTCGCAGAGAGATCAGGGAGCAGATATAAGATGGTAGTTTATCCAACATGGCTTTGTAAATGAAAAAGTACCAGTGACTGAGCCTCCGTACAGTAAGTGATGGCATAACCGCCTTGGTATACAGGGTACAGTGATGCCCCTTCACTGGAGAACTGCGCTAAAACAGCTGATCACAACACTCTGTGGTCATGAAGTACTCCACTAGCCCCCCCCCCCCCCCCCCCCCCCCGTCGACTTTCCTGAAGTACTCCCTCGTTGATAGAAAACACGTAATGAATTAAGACCCCACGGTTTGATGATTGATAGGTGTGTGGTCTGTCTTTCATTTTGACACACAGACAAATTGTAATCGTTTGACAGCCCTAATATATTTATATATATATATATATATGTCAAACGATTACAAATTTTAATCAGATTAATCACAGCTTAAAAATTAATTAATCATGATTAATCACCATTCGAACTATGTCCAAAATATGCCATTTATTTGTGTATATTGTTGTGGGAATGGAAAGATAAATGAAAGAAGGCGGATATATCCATTTAACATACAGTATCTATGTTTATTATAACATCTTTCTGCGTGTCAAAATGAAAGACAACCCACACACCTATCAATCATCAAACCGTGGGGTCTTAATTCATTACGTGTTGATTTCTATCAACGGGGGAGTACTTCAGGAAAGTCGATAGAGGGGGGGGGGGGCGGCCGCGGCTAGTGGAGTACTTCGTGACAACAGAGTGTGAACGTTGTGATCAGCTGTTTTAGCGCAGTTCTCCAGTGAAGTGGGGGGGAGTCTCCCTCCGCCGCCGGTTGGCATAGTTTTGGCACAATTCCGTTGTACAGACCGACGTTAACAGCAGCCCTGTCTGTGCACACGGAGACCGACTCTGTCGTCCGGTAATCTAACCGCCTTCTGGAAAAGCTTCACAAGTACGTCGGTACGCAAATGCGCTTTGTGACAGAAGTGACGGTACGCATTTCAGATTACGCACATAACCTGCGTACCAGTTATGTGCACCCCTGTACTACAGCAAAATTATTCTCCGTCGGGACTTCCTGCAACAACACCACGCCGTTATCAAAGATGTTCTATTGAGAAGACGATCACTACGTGACAAAAGTTTTCAAAACCGTGGCTACTGAAATCAATCTTACTAACTGCTGTCTGTGCAATTTACTCCGCGCGAGTTGGCAGACTTTATTTTGCTTACTTTAACATCATTTTTCATGGTGGGGCTAAGCCATTTCTTGGTATGGGTGTAGCCTACCCCAGCCATACCCTGGCACTGCCACTGGTGGCATGTATGGGGCGGGCCATTCTGTACATGCGTTAAATGCGTTAAATATTTTAACGCAATTAATTCAAAAAATGAATTACCGCCGTTAACGCGATCATTTTGACAGCACTAATATATATATATATAGGTCTGGCTGTCTTTGCATTTATATATATATATATATATATATATAAATGCAAAGACAGCCAGACCTTGAGTTGAAACAGGCTTATTTTAGCAATAATTGCATGTTCAAGGGTTCAAGGTTATTTATGTTGTCATAGGAACATAGCTACAGTGTAGTTATGCCGATGAAAATCTTAGGTCACAGGCTTCTCCAACAGTGCAATACAATAACACAGATAAACAGACAAATATAGTGCAAGTAAATAGTAAATACAAACAGTTAAATAGTTAAATAGTTCAATAAGAGTCTATATGCAAGTTATTGGAATGATATATTAGATAAATAATTGCTCAGTAGCAGATGGATGTTGTTTCAACAGTTCAGGTGTTTAACATATGTTGTTTCAGTATGTCAGTTGTTTAGCAACTGAACTGCCTGTGATATGAAACTGTCTCTGAATCTGGTGGTTTTAGTCCGGATGCTGCTGTAACACCTGCCAGACGGCAGCAGACAGAACAGTTTGTGGCTGGGGTGATGGGGGTCTTTTATAATCCGGAGGGATTTCTTCCTGAGCTGCTGGGAGTCCATGGATGGCAGCTCCGTCCTGGTGATGTTTTGTCCAGTTTTCACCACCCTCTGTAAAGCCTTACGATTGAGGGCGGTGCAGCTGCCGTACCAGGCTGTGGTGCAGCCAGTCAGGATACTATCTACATCTCTCTCCTGTAGAAGTTGCAGAGTATCCTGAAGTCCATATTGAACCTCCTCAGCCTGCGGAGGAAGAAGAGCCGCCGTCAAGCTTTTTTGGTGATGGTGGTGGTGTGAAGAGTCCATGTCAGGTCCAGTGATGTGGACAACGAGGAACCTGAAGCTGCTGACTCTCTCCACCATAGTCCCATTGATGGTGATGTGGGCGTGTCCCTCTCTCTGCTGCTTCCTGTAATCCACAATCAGTTCCTTTGTTTTGCTGACATTGAGATGGAGGTTGTTATCCTGGCAACAAGATGTCAGGTTTTCCACATCCTCTCTGTACGCCGTCTCGTCACCGTCTGTGATCTGGCCGATGATGGTGGTGTCGTCAGCAAACTGCACGATGGTGTTGGAGCTGTGTATGGCCACGCAGTCGTGAGTGAACAGGGAGGAGAGGAGAGGGCTGAGCACGGAGCCTTGAGGGGCTCCGGTGTGGAGGATCAGGGTGGAGGATGTGATGTTTCCCACCTGCACTGCCTGGGGTCTGCCTGTCAGGAAGTTCAGGATCCAGTCACAGAGGGCGCTGTTGAGCCCGAGGTCTCTGAGCTTGATGACCAGCTTGGAGGGCACAATGGTATTGAAGGCTGAACTGTAGTCAATGAACAGCATTCTCACATATGTGTTCCTCTGGTCCAGGTGTGAGAGGGCAGTGTGGATGGTGAGGGCAATGGCCTTGTCTGTGGACCTGTTTGCTCTGTAGGCAAACTGCAGGGGGTCTAGAGAGTCGGTGATGAATGAATTGACTAACCGCTCAAAGCACTTCATTATGATGGAGGTGAGTGCTACTGGGCAGTAAGTGTTTAAAACATGTGGGGACTACAGACTGCAGCAGGGACCTGTTGAAGATGTCTGTGAACACCTCTGCCAGCTGAACTGCACACACCCTGAGAACACAGCCAGGGATGCCATCAGGTCCAGGAGCCTTGTGTGAGTTAACCATTTTAAAAAGGATTTACACACATCTGCCCTGTTTAAAACAAAAGGACAGGGCTCCTGATCCTTCTCTGCACCCCCAGCCTGGCTGCTCTCGAAGCGAGCAAGAAAAACTGTTCAGCTTATCTGGGAGAGATGCTCCCGCTGCACCCCCGTTGCTCCTTTGTAGTCTGTCATTGTTCTTAGTACCGCCCACATGTTCCTGGTGTTACAGACTTTGAAGTCAGATTCCACCTTGTCTTTGTACTGTCTCTTTGCACTGCTGATAGCTCTCCGGAGTTCATACCTAGAATTCCTGAACTCCTTCAAATCTCCAGCTCTATGCGCGATAGTGCGCGCTTTCAGCTTGGTACGCACCTCGCTGTTTATCCAGGGCTTTTGATTAGGGAACGTTTGTACAGAAACCTTCAGTACCACGTCATCGATGCATTTCCCAATGTAGCAGATGACCATATCCGCGTGTTTGTTGATGTTATTGTCCTCAAACATACTCCAATCCGTAGATGCAAAGCAATCCTGCAGAGCTGAATCTCACTCCATCGCTGTACTGTCCCTTGTTACCGGTCTGTCCCGTTTAAGTTTCTGCCTGTAAGCAGGCAGCAGCAGCAGCAGTGAGATGTGGTCTGACTTGCCGAAGGGAGGGCGAGGGAGAGCCTTATATGTCGAAAAGGGGAATAAACATGGTCCAGTATGTTTCCCCCGCACGTCGGGCAGCTGATGTGTTGGTAGTAGGCCTACTTCGGCAGGACCTTCTTCATGTTAGCGGTGTTAAAATCCCTGGCCACATCGAACGCCGCCTCTGGCTTGTCGATAATCCAAAACAGCTGATCGAGTGTGGTGTTGTTGGTGGCGAGCGGCGGAATATATCCGGACTGCTGTTATCACAACAGATGTGAATTATCTCGGCATCTGTGCACCAGTTGTTATTAGTCATTACACACACACCGCCACCTTTACTTTCCCCCGAGTTAACTGTCCGGTCCTGGCGAAAAATAGTGAGTCCGTCAGAAACATTGGCGGAGTCCGGGATAGCGGGGTTGAGCCAATACTCAGTGAGAATTAACACGTTATTATCACCGGCGTGATCAGATCACATGACCTGTTCAAGCCGGTGCCGCATAAAAACAACAGTCCGGACAACATTGCCGTGTGTTTCGGTTGAAAGTACTGCCTTGAAACTATATGCCAGCCTTTGATTCATGCAAAAAGACCCAGTAAACACGGAGATACGGTGATATAAAGTTAATACAAATAGATTTCAAAAGTATGAAAAATAGAAGCACATATTTTAATATCTTCGCCGTATTTTATCATTTTACGAAACAGAAAATACTGGAAACTGTAGATCCTGCTCAACAGGATAATCAGGTAAACGGAGTGACATGTTAGAAATTAAAATCAATATTTAATGATATAAGACAGTTTAAACAGAGTAATTTTATAACTGTTTCATTGTGAAAATACTTCAGGTTAGCTTTCGCCTGTGGTTAAGGTTTATTTTGAAAAGCTATTCCGGAAGAGATACCCGAAGTACCAACAGTAGGTTTGACTTCCGGCTTTAACAAAAACGCCATTACAGCCGTTAAAATGCATTAAATAAAAAATCATGAAAGAGAGTGTAAGTAATTCTAGAACCCTGAAGGCAGGAGAGACTGAAATGAGTCAAGGGAAGCCTATAAAAGTTAACAGCATTTAATTACCCAAAAGATGCGGTGGTGTACAAAATGAAATTGCAAGCGGAGACCCTCTCCCCATCTCCCGTCAGCCCAGGTCAGCCAAGCCCCCAGGAAATGCGCCGGTGTCAGTACCAGATATGTTCGGCCTACCAAATATGTTCGGGTGTATTTCCGTCGCATCCGTCATCCGTCATATCCGTCATATACTCACCTCCCTCTGCTCCCAGCGCTATGCTGCCACACACCGGCCGTCTGCGGAACTGCAGCCGGAGGAACTCGGTACAGCTTGTTATGTGTGTGTACTTAATTATTTACAATTAAAAAATATATATATTCTGCGTTACTTTAGCCAACACTTTTATAATATATAAGCCTGATCATGTCGTTGAAAGCAAGTACAGATGTTCTCCCTTTTCCACAGTTCTGTGTGAACTTCATCTAAGGTAGATGCTTTGCTTCTGCAACCAGTTTAGCAGAAGTCTGTTTTGTAGACTGGTTTTGTTGCAGTCTGTTCATGCTATGTTTTCTTGCGTAAGACTATATACACACGGAACACATGTATTACAGGGCTGTACCCAGTGTGCTTCATAAAACATTTTTGAAGCTTATTTTTTTAAAATTAAGCCGTTTCCATGTTATAACAGCATCTCGTTAAAAATCAATATCGGAAACAATAATTGTCTTTTTGTGGTTATTTAAATGTAATTTATGGTGCTATTAGAGTGCTTATAGACTGACCCGTTAATACAGATGGCCCCCCCCCCCCCCCCCCCCCCCCCCCCCCCCTTTGTGTGCGGTGAGCTGGAGAGAAGGCAGTCTATTTATTTTGGTGAAAAAAAAACCCCTAACATATATGGATTGAATCAGAATATTGTGTTGGATCAAAACATATTGTACATTTTGAGAATTCTTACATCTATTACAATACATTTTGAGCTTTGGACAATGTTTGGATCAAACGAGCCAGAAACAACCTTAAGCAGCCACCACTGGAATATTATTGCAGTAATATCATAATACTAGTAGCCTTATATTAGTGTAGCCTAATATTGATCGACCAAATATTTAGAAATAAATCTGGTTCTGCCTGCCTGCCTCATCGCACTCTGCCCTGCTGCATTACCATGTATAGTATTTACATTCATAATGATCCTTTTTTTGTTGCAGAGCTTTAGAGGCTTTAAGAGACGAACTGTCAATGATGCCAACTTGGCGACCTACAACTAGATATAGCAATCTTGGAGCTATTGCGGCTAGCTACTTTCATTGGAAAGAGTCTCTAATTTTTTGTATGTATATATTTCATATATCCATCCCAAGCTACCTACCCAACTGAATGAATTCACACATTCAAGTAAATAGAAAGACAGCACAGCATTCAAGTGTTTATTGAGAATTTGAACTTCAACGTTAATGGAAAAAGCTCCAAACTTTTCTCTACAGCCCTTAGTATCAAGAAATCCTTCTAGTTCCTTTTACATGTGGATAGGAAAACAGCACAGATTGTTCAGAATATATGAGGAAGCCATCAGGGAAGCAGCATGACCCAAGGCAGGACTGCAGAGACAGGTTCAGCCACGACCCGAAGTCCACGACCCGAAGTCCACGACGGGCAGCGTCCGGGAAAACCAAACTTGAAGGTAAGATATCAAATGATGATCTTCATTAATTGCAGTGACAATTTAGTCTATTCTGACATTTGTTTGTGTGAGTTAATCTTTACCTATGATATCTGGTTGCAGAAGGGACTGCAATAGCCTGGATGTTGGTCATCAGAGTAGATGCCCTGCAATTCTCCTCTTTTACCTTTCCCAACATATCCTATGAATAGAAAAAGAAAATATTGTAATTGAATCACACTAGGACCACAACACACTAAATATGTAATGACACATAAACATTATTATCCAGAATAAGAAGTCTACCTGGTTTGCAGTTTTTGTAAGGGCTCCAAGCATCCACGGCAGGTGTCAATGGTGTACATGACGTTGAAATCCTGCTTGTATGAAGCAGAGAACAAACTCCATGTAGCAACACCTGTGTAAAACAAGCATTTCAATAGAGCCATTAAAAATATGCATAGACACCACAGCTGTCGTATACTGCTGCACCTTCACTGAATCACTTACTCTCAAGCCAGCGAAAGTGGGCCCCTCTTCTGAAAGACACAGTGGACATTGTGTCTCTGAAGGTGGTACACACTAGAGTGAGTGATGAGTACGCTTTGTCACCTTCCTGGAGAACCACTTCCATCAGAAGGTCCGAGAGAAGACAGTTTGGCAGCTGTGAAGTATTGGTCAGACTAGATCAAACATATTTAACAACACATTGACTAGACTGTTGCCAGCACAAATCGAAATACCAAGATTCTTTGGGCTTCAGGTAGCAAAAAGACACATTTTTAATATTAATGTTGAATATATCACACACATTTTTCTTATGTTTTGTTATTCTTCTCCTTGAGGTAAAAAACAGCTATCAATAAAGTTAAAAAAAGCAGTGAGACATAATAGTTGGAAATTCTGCCGTGATCACAGGTCGTTTTTTAAACAAAAAACAGTTACTGCTTCACTGAAAAGATATTACCTCCAATATGAAGCACATGTCGGACTTTTGAAACTGGACCTTTGAAGGAAAATATAAGGTGTGGGTCATGTCATTGTTTAATTACATGTGTATACAATTATCAATA
>NW_022991124.1:0-24269 GCF_902827175.1 Gymnodraco acuticeps
TTAAAGTAATAATGTCTATACAAATAAAGAAATATATATAGTACACATTTACATATATATAATATTTTTAGAGTAAGTTATTTAAAATGTTGAAGACATCCTATTAACTCCGTTTTTTTTATAATTATTTACTTCAATTGTTTATTATGAATGAGCGTTTTGTAAATGTATATTTTGTGTAAATACTTGCCTTTTTTAAATGCTATTACAGTTTTTTAAATAGTTATCCTAACAGTTCTTTTTTTGGTCCTTTTCTCATGATTTTTCTTATGTCTGTTTGCACCAAAGCTAAATCCTTGCATGCGTAAACCAACTTAGCAATACACCTGATTCTGACTCATCTCATCTTTCCTTTATGTTTACCTATTGCAAAGTAATACATATATATAAATAAACATTTACAGAGGGAATGAGTTTGGATCCAGCCCCAGTCTCATGTTTTCCTGTTTTCCTGTTCGGATAAAGCCTTTTATCGGAGTCTGCCTTCAGGTGTGAAAATCATATAAATAAACACCTTAAATCTCTGTAATGAACACAGCTCCATCACAGCGTATGGCCTAAGGGAGTCCAAAACACTCACAAGATGTCCCAATTTATTTTATTTCCCCCTCCTAATATTACTACTACCACTAACACCACCTAAACCACCACCACCACCACCACCACCACTAATACTACTACTACTACCACTACTACTACTACCACTACCACTACCACTACCACTACCACCACTACTACTACCACTACTACTACTACCACTACTACTACCACTACTACTACTACCACTACCACTACCACTACCACTACCACTACCACTACTACTACATTATAATATTTGTTTGGACCTGTTCTCATGATTTATCTTATGTCTGTTTGCACCAAAGCTAAATCCTTGTATGCCTAAACCTACTTAGCAATAAACCTGATTCTGACTCATCTCATCTTTCCTTTATGTTTACCTATTGCATGTTATAAATACAAATAAATAAATAAACATTAACAGAAGAAATGAGTTTGGATTCAGTCCCAGTCTCATGTTTTCCTGCAGACCCTCATGTCTCTGACACACAGACACAGTTTAAATAAAGCACTGAGTCTGCCTCTAGGTGTGAGGAAATCATATCAAGAAACACCTTAAATCTCTGTAATGAACACAGCTCCATCACAGCGTATGGCCTAAGGGAGTCCAAAACACTTGCCAAATTTCCCTTTTTTTTAATTCCCCCTCGCAGCTTCCTACATTATCCTTCATGTATCTACACTACTTTGGTCAGAGAGTATTCAGCGGTATGTTGACAGAAGGATTGATGTTGGGCTCGCAGTAAAGAGATTGAGCTTCTCATTAAACAGCTCCAGATGTGAGCCAGATGTCGGGGGGGCTCTCCCATCCAAAATATAAAATAAAAACCCCGTGGCCGATGTGCTCTCCGAAGACTTGAGTCTGTGTTTCTGGCAGCAGCTCGGGCAGATTTACAAACCTCGACAAAGTGTCGAAAGATCACGTCGTAAACACGTTCCAGGAAATGTGAGGAATGTATGCAAAGATTCTCCGATGGGGGGAAAGTGTGTGTGTGTGTGTGTGTGTGTGTGAGGGGTGGGGGGGGGACTCCTGGCAATGTGAACTATGGATGAACCGTAGGAGGGAGTGCACAGCGAGGTTGGGGGTAAAAAAAACTCCAAGCCCCTTTTTTTCTTTTTTACTGAATCGATTTATTTAGGATAAACCCCTCGAGATGAGCCATTGGTTTTTAAGAGGGTCCTGACGTGTGGTACACACAATAATAATAAAATACAATAATAATAGTAAATAAACCAAATCACAAGACAGCCAACATAAAGGACTACTGTGTGCTCACACTTTAAATAACAGCACACTGCAATTGTCAATAATGTAATATTCATTGTACTTCGTTTTTAAGTTTATTTTGTATATTTAAATTAGGTGTAAATACTTGTCTTTATTCGTTTTAATGCTAAATGTTTTCGTTTTATAATCGTTATATTGTTTACGTTCTCTTACTACTTTCTTATGTTGTTGATGTCAATAAACTCAATTCTGATACTCCAGTCACAACACATAGAATATAAATTACAAATGTAATAGTAACCAATTTATGGCCACAGAGAGGCCATGTACAAATACAAAAAGTGCACACCAATAAAATGAAATACACATACGCAGAGTTGGGTGTAACGCGTTACAACGTTGTCGGTAACGCGTTTTATAATTCAGTAATCACACTACAGTTACTAACATTGCTCCGACACGCGTTACTTCGTTACTTTTATAAAATCAGTCATAATCACACTGACAGACAAGAGGGGTTTCCGCCGCAGGTTTATATGTACGTAATCTGCGCGATTTGCGCGTCCACATCTCCACGTGCAGTGCTGCATAAACATGGCTGAGTCAGCGATAGCTCTCGAGGGGTGGAGGTATGCCTATTACTTTGAGTTCGTCCGAAGAATAGACAGGAATGTGACGGTGAGGTGCAAACTGTGTCCAGGCCAGCAGCTGTTATCCACTGCTGTAAACACATAAGGCGCTTTCACACCGCAGTACTTTTCCCACAAAGGTTCCTGAGAACTCTTTAGTTCTCATGAACTAAGTACAGATCGCGTTCTCACCGGAATAAGTCCCTGAGGGAGGATTACGCAAATGAAGCCGCTGACGTCACTTCTTCTTCTTCTGCTTTGGGTTTACTGGCAGGCCGCAAACAACTTCACGGCGTATACTGCCGCCCGGAGTCCCCGGAGTTGGGGACTGGCTTCAGTAGAAGCTGCTGGGAGTCCCAGCAGCTTCTACTGAAGCCTTCCGAGTAAATCGCCAGAACGCCGACACCTCCTCATCTCCACCGCTCCCATGTTTTATTTTGTGTTGCCATAAGTTAGTCTCTCTCCCTTGATGCACTGGGCTAATGCTAATGCTAATAATGCTAATGCGAGGATAATAAAATGGCGGCTTCACAAAACTTTTTGGGAGTTTTACGGGGCGTGGTTTGCAATCCTTCCAGCCAATCAGAGGAACCTTTTTCTCCCACGAAAGTCCCTGCTCTCTAGCAGGGACGGAAAAGGGGGTGAAAAGGTTCTCATGAACTCATTTTAGTTCCGGCTCTTTTTGGTGTGAACGCGACATTTCGGAACTATATCGGAACTAAAGTGGGAAAAGTACTGCGGTGTGAAAGCGCCTATTGGCGGCGCGTGAGGCTCAGGTTTGGGAAGGCTAAATCACTTCTTTTTTTTACCTGACGCCTCAGTGTGCGGAGTTTAAATATATCAAGTCAAATATATTAAACTGCCGTATGCAGAGAAGACACCGACGTGTCGCACTTATCATTCATATCACATTCAATCAGATCATATAATATCATAATATATCGTAGGCCTATCTCCTTATCTGAGTCAGCTTCTCCAGCCGTATCTGGCCGTGTAACACTCACAGTGTCACATACTGTATGCAGAAGTATTATTTTAACACAAGTTGAGGAAACACTCAACTCAAATGTAATTAAAGTCAGATCCACTCGTGACTTAGACGGGGCAGTGATATCATAAAACTGTTTCGCTTTCAAACACTCGGTAGTTTATTTATTTTTTTAACCAGTTAACCTTCACCATATTCACCTTGCAGCAACTCTGTGGCTTGTATCCTGGATTATAGGCTATGTGTAAGTCATGGATGTTTAAAGTTCATATTTGTCTAATATTAGTTTACTTTTCATTAATGAAGTATGATGTTGCGCTGTCAGTACACTTGTCCCTGTTTGTGATTGGTCAAATGTTCCTAACCCCGCCCCTTTCACGTGAACGCGCTCTCAGCTGGAGAGAGAAACCCTGGCTTGATTTACCGAGTTGATAACCAGCGCCGTAGGACCGCTTAGCGAGATCTCGTTTGTTAGGGTCAGTTAAGATAACTCAAACATATCCAGGGTCTGTTGAACTGGCTTCATAGTAGGCCTACAGGGCACCGGTGGCTGCATAGCAGCGCTAATGTCAAAGACACAAACATTATACATTATATTTTTATTTTACCAGGATGCAGTGACACAAATATTTGGGAAGGCTTAGCCTTCCCTAGCAGACAGCACCCGCCGCCCCTGTGTAAACACCACGTCAAACCTCAACAAGCACCTGCAAAGAACACATGCTAAGGTGAAGCTAATAGCTAAGGACCCCCGAACCCAGAGTGAGGATGTTGTGAGTGCGCCGCCGCCGACTCCGAAGCAGCAACAATTAGAATTTGGAGGACCGGTAACCAAAGCAGAGATGGACAGGCTTGTAGCATCCTTCATAGTAGAGGAAATGTTGGCCATCTGCACAGTGGCATCAGCATCGTTCAGAGATATACTGCGCAAAATACAGATAGCAGGAGACAGAGGACAGCCACGGTCAGATAGGAGAACATTCAGGATCTGGATCAGTCTGTGACAACTGAACTAAAGAGAACATTTGAAACTTTAGCAGTCTGCGTGATCTGCCTGTAGGGAGGGGCGGGCCGGCCCTGCGAGTAAAGTAACGAGTTACTTTATGTAGAGAGTAACGAAGTAGTGTAATATATTACTCTTTTTTTTTTAGTAACGACCCCATCTCTGTATATAAGTGTTAAATCATCATTAGCATTTACAATTCACCTGGAAATAAGAAGAAGGAGCATTTTAAACATTACAAAGTAAGTTAAATGTAGGGTATGTAACTTCAGAAACACTTGTTGTTATATTCCATGGAATGCTCTTAACATCCCGATAGCAATGAATATATTAAATGCTTTGACAATAAATACATACAAACAATTATCATCTGTGGAAACCGTGGCGCTGTAGAAAGCTCGACCAATCATCTGAGCCGGCTAAAGTAACTGGATGGCCTACCTGCCTGTCAGCCTTCCATCTGGGAACAAACTTATCTCGTGCCCTCATTGGTCATGTGCGCGTTCGTGTGTTGGAGGAGGGGCTCTGTGAGGAAGTGGCAGATTTTCTCCGGTTGTGTATTTTCAAGTTCTAGCGCACTGGAGCTGGTTTCTCCATTCTTACCTACCCTACCTTTAAGCATATATAAATTATCTCTTGATTCTGAGGGAGTGGGAAACAATTATTGTGTAGAGAGCCTTACATGATATGTAGAGGACTGTAGTAGGCTACTAATATCTGTTGTAGATTAGTGATGTGTCGGTCGCGAACGAGTCGGCTCAAAGAGCCGGCTCTTTAAAGTGAATGACGGGAGCCGGCTGGCGAACGAGCCGATTTGTTGTTGTTGTTTTTTTGTTAAGTATACAAGACAGAATGATATGATGATCTCCGCGCTACGGGTGCTCCGTGCATGATGCAGGCAGTGACATGTAATATCCAAGGATTAGAGACGGTTGGATGCTGCTGTTTTAGGCATTGCAATATATTTATTTTCATTGTGTTTTTTATTTATGATTATTTTTAGGCTGAGCAAAGATTTGTTGTCAGTTTGTAGAGGTGTTGTGGGGTAAACTTCTGTAGCAATGGAGAGTCAGGACTCAGAGAGGCACGAGGAGCGCTGGAGCTTTGATGGCAAAACACTGACGGTTTATTTGGAGTTACGGCCAGATAATTGACGAGACAGGTGGTGTGTCACGAGATGACACAGCGGTTGCCAAACCAATTCTGAAGAACTATTTCTGTAGCTCGAGGTTTTAACTAGTTCGGAGTGTAATAATCAACATTCTTTGTCAGCGAGACCCTGGACCCTGAATCTAACTAGAGCTCTCGTCCAGAGGAAAGAATGTGCGCCAGGGAACCTTCGTCCCTGAACAGTAAACCACCTCATGGCGGCTTGTGCTCGGTCAGACTGGCAACAACAATGCGCCCAAGCTGCTCCTCCTTAAGAGAGATAGCAGCAATACCCAAGGCCGTAGAACTATGCCGTGGGAAAGGAGACAGTGAGAGGAGAAAATGATGAACCGTGTCGAAGGTTGAATACCTAAGCAAATGATTCCCTAACAGATGTTGCTATCTGCTTTTTTTTTAGCGTGGTTCTACAATCAGAGTTACACGGGTCTGTAAATGCAATGAAAACAATTGGCCAAAGCAAATCATTTATATTAAAATGTAATTTGTAACTTTTGAATACTTCAGTACAAAGGATGTATTGAATAATTGAAGTGATATATGTGTACACATATAAATCATTAGTCAAAACAGGGCTACATTTGATTGAATTATAAAAGGTATATTTCACAGATAAACCTATTAACCCCGCCCCCTTAAAAAAACCCGGCTCTTTTGAACGGCTCTCGCAAAGGAGCCATGAGATCCGGCTCCCTTCAAGGAGACATAATTCCCGTCACTAAAGTAGATAGAGCTTTTTCCAATGGGGTTGATGAACATATATATCCCTCTGAACACGTATCTTCAAATGTATTTATAATCTGAAAACAGTGGCAAGGAAAGTCAAGTTTATTAAAGCACCTTTTAACACAAGGCTATTCAAAGTGCTTTGTGCAGCGGAAACACATTAAAATGACATTTAAAAAACAGTCATTAAAAAGCAGAGCTAAAAGCTGGTGTAAAACACATGAATAAAACGGTCTATTAAAGCCTTTTTACGTTTCCCCGTAAACTTCCCTTTCTTTTTTAGATTCCCTGAGTCTGGATTTTAAACCTGTGACCTCTTTAATTTGATGTGGTCACTTAAAAAAAAAAAAAGCCACTTTAATTCTGCTTTTGTAATCATGTGAATTAGCCTGTTCGGGACAAATAAAGGACTTCTGGTTGTGATGAACATGCTCATTAAAAAAGGCTTGTTAAACCTGCTGCTATATAAACCTGTAAGGTCCACAGCTCGCGTCTCATTGGCCGGTTGCATCCACTCGGTTGCAGCCACTTGAGTGCACATTGATTTTCAATCCAGAGGGTTAGCACATGGTGTAATGAGAGAAGTCTGCATTATTCATACTTTGGATAGAAAACCGCCGGTGACCTAAATACCCAGCGATGGATTCTAAAATAACAACGGGGAAACACTGACAGTGAAACGAGAGGAGGAAGGTGAGGAGGAAGGTGAGGAGGAAGAAACGTTACTGTGCATATGCAGCAAAAAAGCTTCTTTAAGGCGGGTTGCTGAGCAGACATGTTGTATCTGTGTGTTATAATCAGGGTGGGGAGAAATGGATTGATGAATGCAACACATAAAAACTAAGAGAAATTCAATAATATTTTCAAAATAATTATTTTAAATATGCTCTCAACATTTTGATTTTTTTTTTCAAAATCCATTCTGACTTTTTCCTTAGAACTTATTTTCTCTTTAAAGTTCTGAAATGTTTTCTTAAAAATTCTGAAATGTTTTCTTTAAAATGTTATTTTTTTTAAATATCAAGTTAAATTACATTTTCAAAACTGACTTATTTTGAAAATTCTGACTTTTTTCAAAACTCCAGATTTTTCAGATGTACCTTAAAAAAAATGATGATGGTGAATTTATGGTTTTCACTTTCACTGGTTCATGTTTGGTTTCATCAGTATATGTTCATTACATAGTGAGCTTGACTGTAACCTCGCAGGCAGGCATTAGTTTCCATATTTCCGTTTATTTTTCAAATAAACGTTGCAAACCTTCAAATCTTGCTTTACTTAAAAAGGGTATATCCATCCATCCATCTTCTCCCGCTTATCCGTGGTCGGGTCGCGGGGGTAGCAGTTCCAGCAGAGAGCCCCAAACTTTATTTTCCCTGGCCACATCAACCAGCTCTGACTGGGGGATCCCAAGGCGCTCCCCAGGCCAGCGAAGAGATATAATCCCTCCACCTGGTCCTAGGTCTACCCCTTGGTCTCTTCCCAGCTGGACGTGCCTGGAACACCTCCCTGGGGAGGCACCCAGGTGGCATCCTAACTAGGTGCCCCGAACCACCTCAACTGGCTCCTTTCGACGCGAAGGAGGAGCGGCTCAACTCCGAGTCCCTCCCTGATGACCGAACTTCTCACCTTATCCCTAAGGGAGACACCAGCCACCCTGCGGTGAAAACCCATCTCGGCCGCTTGTATCCGCGATCTCGTTCTTTCGGTCATGACCCATCCTTCATGACCATAGGTGAGGGTAGGAAG
Source organism: Gymnodraco acuticeps (assembly GCF_902827175.1). Taxonomy (NCBI): domain Eukaryota; kingdom Metazoa; phylum Chordata; class Actinopteri; order Perciformes; family Bathydraconidae; genus Gymnodraco; species Gymnodraco acuticeps. The sequence goes on from NW_022991124.1 coordinate 8,070, forward strand.
GAAAATGGCCCGGTAGACAGAGAGCTTTGCCTTCTGGCTCAGCTCCCTTTTCGTCACAACGGTGCGGTAAAGCGACTGCAGTACCGCTCCCGCTGCTCCGATTATCCGATTCTCCGGCCCATCTCACGCTCCATTGTTCCCTCACTCGAGAACAAGACCCCGAGATACTTGAACTCCTTCACTTGGGGTAAGGACTCATTCCCTACTTGGAGTGGACAGTCCATCGGTTTCCTGCTGAGAACCATGGCCTCAGATTTGGAGGTGCTGATCCTCATCCCAGCCGCTTCACACTCGGTTGCGAACCGATCCAGTGAGTGCTGAAGGTCGCAGAAAGTATATCGTATATTATATAATTCAGTGGCGAGCCGTGACTTTTATACCTAGGCCCTCTGACCCCCCTTCCCTCGAAAAAAAGAAGAGATATTACGTCTTAACGTAGACTTCAGCGGCATATCAAAACAGCGGCCCGGGGTGCAAAACGCATCAATGACAGCGACCCTCTACCACACACAACAACACCATTTGTATAAACACCTATCATGACAGGGCACCCACAGCCAAGTAGCGATTACAAATGAATTAAGTCGGCACGGCGGCCCACATTGAAAATGACTTAGGCCTACCTAAATCACTTAAACACAAAGTCCATCCTCCTGTCCTTTTGGATGAAGCACTTGCGGGTCATTCAGCTGATCCTTTGCCACTCCAGTTTATCATTGTAACTCAATCTTGAAAATGACTCGGTTAATAATTTTGCAAACGATGTCATCACTATCACTGAAGTGAGCCATCATGAACGAACTTATGCTAATCATAAATCTATCGATCATAAATCTATCGATTAGATTTATGATTCAAAAATAGTAAAAGTAGGGTAGACATGTGGATATTATCCGGCTGAACAAAACGTGCATTTATCTAACAGGTTCGTTTTCCACAGACCTTATTTCGAGCTATTTTCCAAAACCCTCTGGAGAAATCACATTGGTTTCTGTCGAGGGAATCCGAGCGCAGCTTACTTCCGGGTTTTAGGACGCGTCACTGCACCACTTGCATAGACTTCACAGCGGGCGGAACTTGTCATAAAGTCCGCGAAAATAAAGCCCGCCCATTTAGAGGGAAGATATGATTGGTCAATTGTACTGTCATTTGACATTACTCTCTCATTGAGTTACTATAGCGGGCCCTCTGTGAATGTAGAGAGGGACCAACAAGCTCTCCCGTCTTCACATAACTCGCAGAGACGGCATTTAACCCTTCACATTCCAACAGAAACTGAACAGGCAGATTCGAAGGATTTATTTCTTTGGAAATATTATTTTAAATACAATTAAATCAAGTTATTTTGGTAAAACTAATGAAAAATGTAACAAAAAAAAAATATTAAAAAAAATGTGTTTTTTTAATGTTTTCAAATATTATTTTTTAGAATATCTTAGGCCCTCACAGAGGGCCCTGACGGCTCGCCACTGATATAATTTATAATAAGATAAAACGTAACCAATTAAATAAATACAAACAAAAACAGCAGCTTTGTTCGTGTTGAAGCTGTAATGTTATGCGAATAAAACATTATCGTATTAGTATAGCAAACAATATCTATATTTAGTATTTGCAATGTCCCTTTAAAGGATCTCATGCAGAGTTGAAGAGGTTTGGGAAAGCGAACGTACCGAAAGGAAATCGTTGATTATCAAACTTCCTTTGTCTATTTTTCTTCTTGTTATCTCCCCTTTTGCTGATCATGTATTCAACTCAATTCAAACACAGCCATATGAATGCAATGGTTAGCTGTGAGGTTATGCAAATAAATCAACAGCAGCTGTATTTATTATCTGCAATGTCCCTTTAAAGATCCCAGACTTGCAGAGTTGAAGAGGTTTTTGTATTGTTTGATTATAAAGCTTCCTTTGTCTATATTTCTTTCTGTTCATCTCCTCGGTGCTGTTTCCCCTGGAGGTTTATTGTGGTGTTTTCAGCGGAGTTCATGTTCCTCTACGAATCCCCCGATGGAGGTAAAGATGACGGCAGGAGGACCGGACTTTTGACCTGAACCACAGCGAGAAAATCCCCCGAGACGCAGAATCACTCGAGTAAAAACAAATCAAACAAATCCCATTCAACAGCCGTCTCATTACCGCTCTTCATCTGCTGTTTCAAACCCAAACCAAATCCTTTGTCTCGGAATAACACACATGATCAAGAAGAAGGAAGCATCTAGTTATATACTTGTTGTTGTTGTTGTGTGTTTGTTGGTTATGTTTATGCTGCTCCATATCTGATGTCGTGCCCCAGTCAGCGAGGCTGCCTCGTGTAAATGTGCCTTCATCTTTCTTTCAACTGCAGGAACTCACGGTATTTTTAACATAAAACACTATTTCATATGTTTTCGTTGCAGTATGAAGACTTGATCAAATGTCTCAGTGATCTTAATCAGTGATTCCCAACTTCGGAGTTATCTGAATCAAATAATTCACAAGGGCAGATGATCTGCTGTCGATATAAGGTACAATCAAGGTGAGATTTTTCTCTCTTGTTGTTTTTTTGTACAGTTTTTCCTCTTCAGGCTTCTTGAAATTAGTCTACTAAACAGCCTAGAGTACGGTGGGGTTATTGAATATTAAAGAGTCCTCTCCTGCTGATGTTCAGGTGTATATCAGTATGTAGTGTCTCTACTTTAAAGAGTCCTCTCCTGCTGATGTTCAGGTGTATATCAGTATGTATTGTCTCTACTTTAAAGAATCCTCTCCTGCTGATGTTCAGGTGTATATCAGTATGTATTGTCTCTACTTTAAAGAGTCCTCTCCTGCAGATGTTCAGGTGTATATCAGCATGTAGTGTCTCTACTTTAAAGAGTCCTCTCCTGCTGATGTTCAGGTGTATATCAGTATGTAGTGTCTCTACTTTAAGAGTCCTCTCCTGCTGATGTTCAGGTGTATATCAGTATGTAGTGTATCTACTTTAAAGAGTCCTCTCCTGCTGATGTTCAGGTGTATATCAGTATGTAGTGTATCTACTTTAAAGAGTGCTCTCCTGCTGATGTTCAGGTGTATATCAGTATGTAGTGTATCTACTTTAAAGAGTCCTCTCCTGCTGATGTTCAGGTGTATATCAGTATGTAGTGTCTCTACTTTAAAGAGTCCTCTCCTGCTGATGTTCAGGTGTATATCAGTATGTAATGTCTCTACTTTAAAGAGTCCTCTCCTGCTGATGTTCAGGTGTATATCAGTATGTAGTGTCTCTACTTTAAAGAGTCCTCTCCTGCTGATGTTCAGGTGTATATCAGTATGTAATGTCTCTACTTCAAAGAGTCCTCTCCTGCTGATGTTCAGGTGTATATCAGTATGTAGTGTCTCTACTTTAAAGAGTCCTCTCCTGCTGATGTTCAGGTGTATATCAGTATGTAGTGTCTCTACTTTAAAGAGTCCTCTCCTGCTGATGTTCAGGTGTATATCAGTATGTAGTGTCTCTACTTTAAAGAGTCCTCTCCTGCTGATGTTCAGGTGTATATCAGTATGTAGTGTCTCTACTTTAAAGAGTCCTCTCCTGCTGATGTTCAGGTGTATATCAGTATGTAGTGTCTCTACTTTAAAGAGTGCCTCTCCTGCTGATGTTCAGGTGTATATCAGTATGTAGTGTCTCTACTTTAAAGAGTCCTCTCCTGCTAATGTTCAGGTGTATATCAGTATGTAGTGTCTTTACTTTAAAGAGTCCTCTCCTGCTGATGTTCAGGTGTATATCAGTATGTAGTGTCTCTACTTTAAAGAGTCCTCTCCTGCTGATGTTCAGGTGTATATCAGTATGTAGTGTCTCTACTTTAAAGAGTCCTCTCCTGCTGATGTTCAGGTGTATATCAGTATGTGTCTCTACTTTAAAGAGTCCTCTCCTGCTGATGTTCAGGTGTATATCAGTATGTAGTGTCTCTACTTAAAGAGTCCTCTCCTGCTGATGTTCAGGTGTATATCAGTATGTAGTGTCTCTACTTTTAAAGAGTCCTCTCCTGCTGATGTTCAGGTGTATATCAGTATGTAGTTGTCTCTACTTTAAAGAGTCCTCTCCTGCTGATGTTCAGGTGTATATCAGTATGTAGTGTCTCTACTTTAAAGAGTCCTCTCCTGCTGATGTTCAGGTGTATATCAGTATGTAGTGTCTCTACTTTTAAAGAGTCCTCTCCTGCTGATGTTCAGGTGTATATCAGTATGTAGTGTCTCTACTTTAAAGAGTCCTCTCCTGCTGATGTTCAGGTGTATATCAGTATGTAGTGTCTCTACTTTAAAGAGTCCTCTCCTGCTGATGTTCAGGTGTATATCAGTGTGTAGTGTCTCTACTTTAAAGAGTCCTCTCCTGCTGATGTTCAGGTGTATATCAGTATGTAGTGTCTCTACTTTAAAGAGTCCTCTCCTGCTGATGTTCAGGTGTATATCAACAACACATTAATTTGGATAGGACAGTTTTGAAATGTGAAAGAGAAAGAAAAACAAATATCCGAAGGCTGGAGTGAAACTGGTGAGTCAAATATATATATATATATATATATATATATAAGTCAAACTTGAACATTTAGAAAATGTACTGCAGATTTTGTAGCTGAGCTCTAACTAAAGAACACCTTTGCACAGGTGATGAGTTTGATATGATGGAGGAGATCATATTTGATACAGAGATCTTCAAAATACTTGGCAGGTCTCACAGGAGGATTTCTCTCAACAGGAATAAAAACAAATATTGAAAATGACTCGCAGTATTTACACTTCAGAGTTTTAGCAGCACACCTGAGACTCTCCCCGGGAGGATGAACGGGAGAAAAGGGAGGAGGAGGGGGAGAAAAGGGAGGAGGAGGGGAAGTCAATATGTAAAGCTGACAGTAGAAAACAGCAGAGCTTAGGCAACACATGTCAGGGTCCGGGAATTTTAGGACTCAAATGCTCGGCTCGGCTCGCTGCACCCGCACTGCGAGGGGGACCCAAGTTCCCATCAGCAGAAACACGTGGGTTTGCTGTCCTGGCTCCAAGATGGTGGAATGAGCTCCCCATTGACATCAGGACAGCAGATAGCTTACACACCTTCCAGACTGAAAACTCATCTCTTTCGACTCCACTTCGAGCGATAGAATTACCAACAAAGCACTTTTATACTAATAAAGGACTGGCTTACCTAAAGCCATTGAGTAGCACTTGAAATGTTTTTGCTCTATGAAACCTGATGTACTTTATGATTCTGTTTTCTTCAAGTTTGTATTTTGTTGGTCGAACGCACTTATTGTAAGTCGCTTTGGATAAAAGCGTCAGCTAAATGCAACGTAATGTAAAATGCAGTTTTAAAAAAAGACAAAAAAGGTAAAATAACAAAAGGCGAGCTTTATTTCCCAAACAAGCTGGAGACGATAGCAAACAAGAAATAACTTAACATCGAGAAATCCGTAGCATGAGCATCCAAACAAAACCGCCAGTCAAACATGGAGGGTGACAGGAAAGGTAAAGACAAACAATGAACCGACAGGGGAGCACAGGGAGAGACAAGACTAAATACAGGGAGGGGTAATCAAGGAACAGCTGGGTAAAGGAGGGAGAAACACAAGGGCAACAGGTGAACACAATCAGACAATCAGACACACCAGGGAAACTAACGACAGGAAGGACATTACGGCAAAATAAACCCAAACCTAGACATACAAAACTAAAACCGTGTCATAACATACAAATCGTGACCACACAAACCAGAGCGTGAAAATGTAGCGACAGCAGAGAGGAAATAATCCCAGAGACACAGAAATCTGAAGATGGAATCACCAAGTTCTGATTATTAACTATATATATATATATTGGCCACAACGTTTATATTTTCAAAAAAGGCTGGTGCTTATTTATTTGTTTGAAGAATGAAAGTGTACTTACTGGATTTTATAACGTGTGCTTATATCGATATTTAGTTAGTCAGCTATTGTATTTTGGATTTGTCAAGATCTGTCTTTATTGTATTTTGTCTTGTTTTTTTCTGTCTTTTGTTTCATGTTTTATTTTGAAGGGTCTTCACCTCCTGTCTTTGGTTTTCTGTCTGCGTTGTGTCTTGTCTTTAGATCTGTCTGTGGTTCCCTGTCGTTAGTTTCCCTGGTGTGTCTTATTACCCGATTGTGTTCACCTGGTGCCCCTGTGTTTTCTCCTCCCTCCTCACCTGTGTCTTGTTTGTATAATTAGTCTTGTGTGTATTTAAGTTCTGGTTTTTGTGTCTGTCTTTGTCGGTTCGTCTTGTGTTTTGACTTTGTCTTCGGTGAGTGTTCTGTCTTTGTTTCTAGTATAGCCTTGAAATAAAGGAGATATTTTTGACACTTTAATCTGCATTTGGGTCCTGCTTCCTGCACACACCGTAACAATCCCTTTCCCTCTAACATTATTTTCTCCACGGTGGGAACAGTCAATGGTTTCATGCTGATGTTTTTCTGCAGTAATCTAGTAGGGGGACTCACAAGGGAAAGAGTTAGAACATGGTCGAAAGTTGTCAAAATTGAAGCAGTCGAGAGACAGACAAGATGCCCATATTACCCATAATGCAACTTGATCGCAGACCCTCTGTAAGATATTAGGGTGTGTCGTGCTAGTAGCAGCTAATGTCTGCAGCAGAGACTTCTATCTATCGCCAAACATCCAAATTATTAACATTTCCAAACTTGATGTCTCCCACAGGATTGTTGCCATCCTCCTGGATTCATCTTCTTAGTATAGACACATGCATTTCCAATCATCTGGACTTCCTATGTTGTCAATGTATTATCCTTTCAATTTACACACGGCATCTATAGAGCGATGCAGTGACGCATCCTAAAACCAGGAAGTAAGCTGCTCGTTCCCTCGACAAAAAAGCAACGGGATTTCTCCAGAGGATTTTGGAAAATAGCTCAAAATAAGATCTGTGGAAAACCAACCTGTTTGATAAATGCACGTTTTGTTCAGCCGGATAATCTCCACACGTCTTCCCTACTTTTATAATGTTCGAATCATAAATCTAATGTCCAGAAGCTAAATGCTAACGTTATGCTATAAAGGAACTACAGGCGAGTCCAGCAGCACGACTTCAACGTCACGCCAACTTCAGATCCATATTCAAACACACAGATTCTAGATGGAACGAGTTGAAGCGTTTGTTTGAACAGTCTGCAGGAGGCAGGGACTTGCTTTCAAGCTGAACAGAAACTAACTTAGAGGAGAGTTTACGTGTTCGGCGTAATGACGTACAACGTCCTCCACGACTTCTGTAGTCCTATTCAGCCACTTGGTAACAACCATCGTTTTTCAGACACGTCCACTCTTCAGAAATCACCAGTGGGGTCACTGCTGATGGATTTAATGTCGTAGAACAAAACGTGACCTGTGTCTTCAATGTGTCTCAACCACAGACCTTAGTTCCAGGTGTTTTCCTAAATCCTATGGAGAGATCCCATTGGCTCTGAGACGAGGGAACAGGAAGTGGTGAAATGCTGACTCACTTCCTGGTTTTAGGATGCGTCACTGCACCACTCTATTGCACGTCTGTCCGTCCTGGGAGAGGGATCCCTCCTCTGTTGCTCTCCCTGAGGTTTCTCCCATGTTCCCTTTAAAACTGTGGGTTTTCTCTGGAAGTGTTTCCTTGTACGATGTGAGGGTCTAAGGACAGAGGGTCTAAGGACAGAGGGTCTAAGGACAGAGGGTCTATGGACAGAGGGTCTATGGACAGAGGGTCTATGGACAGAGGGTCTAAGGTCAGAGGGTCTAAGGACAGAGGGTCTGAGGACAGAGGGTCTGAGGACAGAGGGTCTAAGGTCAGAGGGTCTAAGGACAGAGGGTGTCGTATTGTCATACTGATATTCTGTACAAACTGTGAAGTCCACTGAGACTAATGTAACATTTGTGATATTGGGCTATATAGATAAACATTGATTGATTGATCGATTGAAGTCTTCAGCCAAAGCCAATGAGACTCAGGTGAGATACTTTGGACATCTTCAGACTTCTCAGCTCACTCAACTAAACACCTGGAAACACCTGAAGTTTCATCTCTAAGTTACTACTCTTCGACTTGAGGTTATCACGGTCCCCGCACCCAGTTACACGTCCTCCCTTTCAATGACACAGATTCAACAATTTATACAAATCTTGTCCTTGTGCAATGTGCCCACCAGATTGTAAAGCCCTATTGATTGACTTAAGGCAAAGGAAGGGGAAGCAGGTTGAGTGCCACATTAGCATGTGATCTCTTTGTTAAAACCTCCATTGAATGTCACTATTGTACAGCATAGGTACAGTATACTTGAATGTGCCCATTGCACAACACATGTATTGTTGAACACTTTCCTACAGCGTGAGGGTTCAGGGCTAAATATATTGTTCACTCATTCAACTGTATGACCAGCTAGCAGCAAGTACCTACACATCTACAAACTTCAAAGTGCATCCAATGACAACGTTTGCCGATTCAAAACTTCTACACTTCTATATGAACTCGAGTGTCCTTAATATACACCTGACTATAGTGCACATCCTTGTCCACAAACACAATGTGTACATCCCTGATAGTTAACTAGATAAAAACATCAAGGCCACATTTAATTGGTTCTGAAGTGTTGCTATGAAATGTAAATGCACACAAAACCAGCAGCAATATACAAAATGCACGCTCTCTTATTCGAAACTGAACAGTGGGGAGGCAACCTTTGGCAAACCTGCAGCACTGTAATACTACATTCAGATATTTTGACATATTTGGCGTGAAGGCACCACCTGGTTCTCCACCAATTGGCGAGTATCCATTATCCTTTCTCCACCAACATCCGGACATCAAACACCATCAACTTTGCTTGAACAGAACACGTCTCAAAGAAGCCATCAGCAGCTTCACCAATAACGGAGCAGCAGGTTCACACAGTTCGCTATAGAGTGGTGCAGGAATGAGTCAGCATTTGACCACATACGGTTCCCTTGCCCAACATTAGCCGCCTTTAGCTTAGCGGTGGTGACGTGAAGTCATGTGACCGTTAGCTTTTTACTTCAGAAATCATAAAGTGGTTTTAATATGTGGAGATTATCCTGCTGTGTGTAAGTATCATAAACGTTCAGAATCCCATTAGCTTTTGGTGAAGGGAACCAGGGAGATGCTTACTTTTGAGTCATTCCTGCACCACTCTGTCAGGAATATGACGTTACATCACGTTGGGAAAATGTCCTCTTCCAATCTCAGAGTAGCATGCTAACAAAGGTGTCCCAACTGCAGCTGTGAACATGACAGGATGTGTGATTACCTAGAAGAGCATCAGGACTGTTTGAGGCAGATGATAGCTCTGTGATTAACATGATGATTCAGCCTCTATGGAGAGAGACATCAAGCATGCTCATTTCTGACATGGAGCTAATCTGAAGTAAACATTGAATACTGCTTTCTATTCCTCCATCTTGTGACTGTGTAACTCCCTCTCTTGGATATCAGCATGTGAAGGACACTGCTCAGGAACTAGTTGATGCTCTGTATGTGATGACTCCTTCCATTCTGGAGAGGATCAGAAACACATGGATCCTGAGATTGAAGCTCAAGCCGGGGACCAGGGATTATTAACATTTTTAAGATTTTGAGAAAAAGTCAGATTTAATTTTTTTTGAGAAAAAGTCAGAATTTTGAGGAGAAAATGTAAGGATTTGAGATTTTTAGAAAAAGTTTAATTTTGAGGAAAAAATACATCATTTTGAAAAAAGTCAGAATTTTTAGATTTTTAGAAAAAGTCCGAATTTTTTGAAAAAGTAAAAAAAAAATGAAAAATCAGAAAAAGTCAGAATTTTTTGTTTTTGAGAAAAAGTCAGTATTTTGAGATTTCGAGAAAAAAACTCAGTATTTTGTAAATGACAGGATGTATGAGTACTTAGAAGAACTGGTATTCCTCCATCTTGTAACTGTAACTCCCTCTCTTGGATATCAGCTTGTGAAGGACGCTGTTCAGGAACTAGTTGATGCTCTGTATGTGATGACTCCTTCCATTCTGGAGAGGATCACAGATACATGGATCCTGAGATTTAAACTCAAGACGGGGACCAGTGAGATTTTTCTAACATCACATTCAGTATAATTTAAATCAGCGTTACTCACCAGCAGGCGAGGGTGTGCTGCCGCTGCTGGACGTCGGCTGGGTCTGGAGTCTCTGAGGAGACGGAGGCAGCGAGCTGATGATGGACGGGAACAGAAAGGGATAAACGCCCGGCGTGTAGCGCCTCATCGTGACCAGCGGGGGGCTGCAAGGCTGCGGGGCGCGGCTGGCCGTCTTCATCACAGCGACGGAACAAGAAAGAGGCCATCGGACGAACCCCAAATAGTGTTAGAGTGTCCGGAGACGGTTTGGGAACAGCTCAGTGATCCAGAGAGGCATCGTGGTGGAGATTAGAGTCAACGAGGGGTCGGTCAGAGGGGTTCTCCATTAGAACTGTAACAGAGATAACCTATGGGTTAGTCAGAGATGGCAAACGTACACACATCCTTTGCTCAAGTAGAAAGTACAGATACTGGTGTTTAAAAATACTCTGGTAAAAGTAGAAGTACTGACTAAACTTCTTTACTCAAGTAAAAGTAAAGAAGTATGGGCTTCGAAATATACTTAAGTAAAAAGTACCCAACTGTTTCATAGAGGAACTGACCTCACCTCAAAACAGATCAAATAGTGCAAGAGAATGTTTTGTGAACCCATGTGAATCTAACAAGGTGGAGCGCTGTCCATTTGTCTGTTACTGTTTCTCGCTTTTCCCTCACTGTCTCTCAAGGTAGTCCTCACACATGTTTTTTCCAAATCAACTTCTCATTGGCTAGTTTCCTCGTCCACCAAAAAGTGGTGCAGGAATGAGTCCTAAAACCTGGACCTGTATGCGTCAGGATTTCAGGACATCCCCACTCCTCTGTATTTCTATTTATTGGAACTGCTTTACCTACTTGAGATGTTGTACAGTTTTTAGCCTGAGAGTGGGCACGACTCTTTGGATACCAAATAACTAAAGGCAAGCTTTATTGAAAGTAAAGCTGGAACAAAAACTGTAAAAACACAAGCAGATCTTTTTAAAACATACTTCCAGTGTACACATCATATTATAATATTACGGTATGTTAAATTGCCATTGACAAGAGACCTGTCCTCATGCTCAAGACAATCAGAACTGGCACGCTCCCGTAAAAAAAAAACGTGCTTCAAAGTGCTTCTAAAAGTCATAAAGTCAACATGAAATCCATCAACTCATCCTCCACATCTTCTTCCCACGCTTTCTTATGACACAATCAAACGTGCACCTTGACTGCTTTCACGCATGGAGCTAACAGCATGTGTTTCGTTATAAAGATGTTTTCACAGTAAGTTCTTAAAGGTCCCATGTCATGGCCATTTCTACTGATCATAGTTCCATAGTTGAGGTCTACTAGAATAGATTTACATTGTTCAATGTTCCAAACTCACATTGGTTTCTCACAGCATCTCTGTATAGTCTGTGTATTCACTCTCTGTCCTAAACGCTTGTTGGAGCTCCAGCCACCCCCTCCCTATGAGCCCAGTGGCCGTCTGCGAGACAGCGAAACCCAGCCCGAAACACACACACACACCCGCAGCCTGGCTGGGAGTTTGTGTGTGTGCTCACACACCGACTCACAGCCTCGCCACGTCCGAAATCTGCGGAGCTGCAGCTGAGAAAAGATTGAGTGTGTGTCCATTTGGACCAATCCACGGACTTAACGTAACGGCTCTGCGGATTGGTCCATTTTCCATTTGGGTATGGGCACGTCACTGCACCCAGGAAGAAAAAGAGAAATCCCCAACGAGGCGTTCTCGGGCAGCACAGACAGGTCTTCTCTGTGTTAGAGTTGTACTCCCTACAGCAGGGGTACTCAAATACAAATCTTAAAGGTCCAAAATAAATGTTTCAATAAGACAAAGGTCCGTTTATTACGATCATTCAAACTTTTAAACAATTGCAACAAGATTCTTAACACGAGGTTGCAAAAACAAAAATAATCTGTATGCAGCAGTTTTCATTGTTATTGTGTCTGTGCTTGACCCCTCAGAGTCGCAGTGTAAGAGCTGCACAGTTATGAATAAAGGCAGCTGCACCCTCTTTCATTCAGCATTCCCATTATTGCTTTATAAATGTATTCCCCCTTGTGTGTCCACTGAGGTTCGTCAGGCCCAACACATCTTCAACAAACTCCCCCTTTGCCTCATCATAACAACTCACAAACACCAGCAACTGAGCATTGTCAGTGGTGTCAGTGGACTCACCCACAGCTAAGGAAATGCACTGTGCATTTTTTATTCCATCACAAAGCTGATTAATCAAATCACCAGCCAGTATTTATGTTCTTCTGGTTGCTGTGGAATCTGAGAGGGGATTTGCTTGATTTTACCTGTTATTTCCTCTTTTTGTTTGCCTTCAAACATGGTCTCCATCACTTCAGTCATGCATTCTTTTATACTGCAGTTATTATCCAGTGGAAAGTCCTTACCTACTGGCCTAGTTAAATCAAAGTGGTTACTTTTTTTTGGCTGGGCAGTGTAGTTTTACACAACGTCTGATTTGACTTTCTCAGGACTTAAAACTGTTTTTTGGGGGCAGACCCCCTCAAAGAAAAAAATATATTTACACACGTAAGGTCATCATCTTAATAGTTGTGTATGCTCATCCGTGAGCAGAGCATCAAGTTGGCATGTCTATTACAGCTGAATGCGGCGATTACCATTTTGTTCAGCAAAACGCCTCACAAACGTATTAAGATCAACAGCTTCAGTGCGTTTTGATTCAATGCTGAGTACAGCCACACTGACAGTCTCTTCTCTGTCATTGTAGACCGCAAATACCTCATTCCTTCAGCGCTTGGGTCAGAATGCTTCTCGTTTTGCGCCGTCCAGTTCAAAATGAAATCGCCGCCAATCATATTTCCACGCTCGCGCCAGGACCGGGGGAGGGGTTACATGACGTGCATCTTGTGCTGCATTCACTTGCACTCGGACATTAGAGACTTTCTCTCATAAATGTCCGATGAGCCACAACTTTTCTTTCAAAACAAAGCTGCCAACTGGGGTGGCAGCTGGGGTGGCAAGGCCTATTTTTAGGGTGTCAGTTGCCACCCCGGTAGGTGAAACTAGGCTACTAGCTACAGTACAGATGGAACTAGATGAGCTGTTAACTCTCGCTCTGATTTTTTTTTTTTTAATTCTCGCTCTGACTTAGACAGGTTGAAAGAGACACACACATTTTTCCCACCCGCAGTCCGCGAAGACCCGCCCTACTGTGCCTCTGATTCGCAGATTGTTTGGGGGAAAAAAACGCTGACTGGATGCTGAATGTGATTGGACCAAAGCGTTGACACACACAGGTGGAACACAGTGGAACAGTCAGACATGCAGAGTGCTGTTTGCAGTGGACATAGCGGATCATTTTGACTCGTTGCGAATGCGTTGTGGCGATGTCTCACATATAATACAGAGAGATAATACATATGAAAAGTATAATTTGCTCAGAGTCCGGAGACAGTGGTGGTTCGGTCCGGATCCGGACCGGAGTCCGTAGTTTGAGGATGCCTGCCCTACAGGGTGCACTTTGAGGGTTTGTGACTCTGCAGACCGGTTACATGCAGAAGCTTCAGAACACAAGGGGATGGGTAATAACCGGAAAAGCATGACATGGGACCTTTAAGACAGCTTTGAAAAGACGGCTATCTTTTCATGAGTTTCCATTAGGCACTTTTCACTGCATTGTTGGTTATGAACTCACAGACACCTGACCTTGCTGCAAAGTCACTTCTTATTGACAGTGCAGGAAAAAGAAACGTCAACTCTGTCCGTGAACTTTGCTCAATAGCTTAGAAGATTTCAAAGGTTTTTCAGAGCAAAGACAGAGTTCTTATACATCGGATTTATCACCTCCACCCTAACTTCCCTCATCTTCATCATCATGTGCTAAAGAAGACGAGTTGGGTGGAGCTGAGGTGTGATCAGTCCTCACCCCTGATTCCTGTTTAACACAGTTATAAACTGCGAAGGTATAACGGTGCTCATAACGCTCTAATCTGCAGTCAGGCGGCCATTAAAGGGATCTGTAACCACACTTTGTAATTAACGAGCACCAGAGAGGGTCTTGCTGCTGCTCTGCACAACACTGAGGAAGGAAAAGATTGAGGAGAGGTGAGAGTAGAGAGGAGGACAGGAACATGGTGTTAAATATGATTTGTATTATATAGTGTGCATGCAGCCTGTTGCAGTTGCTCCTGCTAGATGTTAGATGTCTGTTAGTAACTTCTCTCATTAGCGTATTAAGCTGCGCACTCTCTCAACTTTCTAGTAGAAAGACATTTTGTTTGTTTTTATTCACTGTTGAGTTGCTGCTTTTTGCATTCACGGGTGAAGCTATAACTAAAGCCGGCTAGCATATAGTGGCCACAACAACGGCTATCCCATGGATGTGTAATAAGAACTGGATACAGCGTTCGAGGCCTCGCTCGTTCCTATTGGCGCATGAAGACAAAATGGCCTGAGATTCTCGAGAGCAAAACATCACAAATTACCCATCATGCTTGGCTGTCAGAGCAGAAGTACCCATATGTAGCTTATGCACAGTTGAGTTGCCCCTTAAGCCCCGCCTCCTGGCATTAAGCTCCACCCCCAATCTCCCGCTCTCGGCTCATTAGAATGAATGGAGAGAGAAAATAAATCTAGTTTTGGCTTTTAGTGCATTTTACAACTTTAAGGAGCGAATGATTCTAATAAGGGCTATAACACAGTTCATACTGGGTAGTTTATTTAGTTAAAAAAAAGTATCCGCTGATTTACAGACGTCTCTTTCCCAATGTTAGTCAATGGGGAAAAGTCTTTCTGGGCCCAGTGACGTCACGGACTGATACGGAAATTGTAGTACTGCCGTTTGGCCACTACGAATATTTCCCTCAGAGTGCGGATCACTTCCTGGGGGCTTGGGCTATCCACACTGAAATCTGGAAGAGGACACTGAGTATGCTGGGTAAACCGGAGAGACAAAGGAGAGGAGCTGGGTCCAGTATTGAAACATTTATATAACAGGTGTCTGCCCCATCTTATCTGGGCAACACAAGATCACTGGCTAAATAGCGACCTTCGAAACATGGCTGTACCAGGATATATCTGACAAGGTGTCCATCGATGGCTTCCAGACTGTTTGGGCATCGTTTCCATCAACAACTTTCCTATCAACAATGTTTCCATTGAATCCTACTGGACTGTTTGGGCATCGTTTCCATCAACATCATTTCCACTGACAGATGAACCCAAATTCACTCCTGGAAGCTTCCTCGTACAAACAGTCGACTGCGTCTCAACTTTAAGGATATTCTCCTTAAACTGTACATCCCTTACCTTGCGGTGAACCAAGCGGTAACTCTGGAAATTGGAAAGATAAACGACTGTGCAGTGTTTTGGTTCGTGATGCACCTTAAAGCTCATGGATCTTCTACTAAAACCTGTTTTCTGGGAGCCCATATCCCATAATACCTAAAAGACCACTGCCTTATATACAATGGGAAATGAATAGGGTTTTAGACTCACTTTTTCCATTCATGCTTCACTTTATTGCTGATATAAAGAGTTTAAGGGTGCTTTGAGGATCGAAGTTAAAGGGTTGTTTCTCTTGATTATTCTAAATCATCGGTGCCGTTAAACGTGAGGTGTAAACAGCTCAAGCAAAGAGGGTCATCTTTCATTTTAACCTCCCTTTTTATTTGATTAATGGCCATTTCTGGTCCTTTCTTCCTCCAGAACTGAACAGCCTTTTCTGAAAGCAGAAGCTGAGTTTGCTGAATGTGTGTGTGCCTCCTCTGTCCCTCTCGATTAAACACTTACTTTAAACTGTGAGTGTGTTTGACAGCGGGGAATCCTGAGGGGGATAACGCTGCAGTATCTCTCATCTCCTGCTGCTTCCACCTGTTATTGAGACATCAGACTCCTCACACACAGGCAGCAGTCAGAATAAAACTCATACTGCCAACTTACTTGACTTTGAGGACACATGTCGCCGCCTCAATCACATGTTGAGGGACGTGTTGCATGACTTTAAAAAGTGTTTTCTCCATAAGGCTGCACTTTAAACCTTGTGTTCAGCACAGATGTGATTATACATTTCAACATGTTAAAGACTAATCGACTAAATATATCTTAGTCAACTTAGAATCAGTCAACCAATGAATCGG